>NW_026730037.1:0-5000 GCF_030272615.1 Cryptomeria japonica
TATTTCAGTACTTATGATTAAATGTAAATTTAATGGATTACTAACATGGACTAACACATTTACTTTATATGTGCGATGTGTTATTTATATGTTTCGTGTATGCAAGTGTATGGGATGCAAGGGGATTATTTTCCTTCACTCACTTTGGTGAGACAGGGAACGTAATGATTCTCCTTCATTGGTGTGTGTGTCATGTTTGTTTATATATTTGTCTATATGCACGTGTGGTTCATTGATGCAGGACATTGCAGGTACAAGTATCGAGTAGGTACGGAGTATCGACTCTGCCTGGTTTCACAGGTCTGAGCGAGCCTTATTTGTCTGATAGGAGTGGAGGAGATAGTTGTTGGACCCTAACTTGACCCCCAGTTACACTCATGTGAGTGTTGTCAGTCGGTCGTCTTTCCCGTTTGACCAGTATGCGAGTCATAGTGCTTTGGTATTATCGTTTTGTGAGTCATCGTTTGATTATTCCTCCTTTTGTGTGCTTCTGATTATTTGAATAGTTATTAAAATTGAGTGAATGATGTTATTGTGTTGGCGTAATTAGTTATTTAATATGCTCTTGATTTTATTGATTTAATTAGATAAATTGAGTTGCTAGATTTAAATGGTTAAATTTGCATAATATATTGTGTTATAGTTGTATTAAATTATTGAAAAAAGAAATAAGTAAATGCTTTGCTATTTAAATTTTAAATGCTAATGTTGAGTTAAAGTCTCATGAGAAATGAAAATGAAAAATAAATAAAGGCATTCCCTTTTTACTTTTTTAATTTAACTTTTAGATTTTATTATGTTTAAAAAGGGATTGTGGCATGAAAAAGGAAATTAGATTTCTCTTACTTTTTTAAATAGTTTATTCTTATTGGTTGGAAAAAAAATTTAACCTAAAAGTTTAGGTTGAAATATTTTTGGCTATATAGCTTGAGAGTTCACGGGGAAGAGGGAGGATATTTTTTGGAATGCAAAATTTTGGAAATCCATTTGGAAGGAGGAGTATGGATTTGGAATTGGTATGCAGGGTTGGAACTCTTCCACAGATTTGCTTCCTGGATTTCTTTGCAGGTTGGGTAGTTTTCTTCTTGTTTTGCAATTAAAATTTGAATGTTTGAGCTTTCTTCCTATGTGTTTGTTAAAATTGTGCAAGTTGGATTTGGAAAATAGAGTAGTTTCTATTGAATTTTATTGAATTCAAAATCAAATGTGTTGTGTGTTGAAAGGAAATGGTTCAATATCTTGTTGGCTACATGTTCGCAAGTTCTTGCAAAATTTAGTTGTTTGATTATATCCTCTATTTTGTGTAGAAAGGAATAGATTTTGTGTTTTTATGATTGCAAGTTTCTATTTGCCCAAGATTTGGGGGTTATGCTGGCAAAATTTGTTAATTTGCCTCTTGCATGATGCAAATTATTCCTGTGTGTGAAGAGATCATTTAATGAATTCAAATCCCCTCTTATTTCTTTATATTCTTTTGAAATTTTGACCAAGATCCTTAGATTTGGGTCTTTTGTGATTAATTGGTTTACCAGATTTCCTTATTGAATATATCATTGCAAAATTTAAAATTTTGTTCATTGTGTGTTTTTACCCGTGAATGTGTGCAGGGAATGGTTTTAATTTTAAATAAATTAATATATATATATATATATACCCCATGTGACAGGGAAGTCCCACCACGTGGGACGGTAGTTGCTACTACCGCAAGGTAGCAGCACTATCGGCAGTAGTGCCTGCTACTGCGAGGTAGCAGCACTATCGGCAGTAGTGCCTGCTACCGCGAGGTGGCAGCACTACCCACGGTAGTGACTGCTACCAGTCGGTAGTAGTACTACCAGTGGTAGTGCCTGCTACCTTGCGGTAGCAGCACTACCGGTTGGTAGTGTCTGCTACCATTTGGTAGCAGCACTACCCACAGGTAGGCTTAGGCCACCGCCTTTGCTATTTTCCCCTCATCGCGGTGTTTTTAAAATAGTGTTCGTTATTTATAATAATGTGACTAAATTTATAATTTAGTTTTAAATTTTATTTTATTAAATTTATTTGTAAAGATTTATATGTGTATATATATATATATATATATATATATATACTATTTTCTTATCAAATCAAGGCTTTAGTTATGTGATCTAATTGATAAATTAGATATAATTTGGATATAGATAACATATTTTAATATAATTCATATTTTAATTGTTAAATATTTAATATGGATTTTATTATTTTGTTGGAATATTGTATTGGAAATAAATAGAATTGAATGACGTTTTAGAATGATGTATTAAATGTAGCGTATTTTATTTAATTTTCAATCAATGAATTTGCGAGTGTTTATGATGTTGATATTCTCAAAGATTGTCTCAGTTCGGACTTAGTAAATTTAGCTTTTCTTGCAAAGGGTTTATTTGTTGCTATTTCTCATCTATGTTTAGTCGTCCTGTTGTGGCATTTTTTTGCACCTCTTGATCAAGTGATGTATTATTACCTCGTTGTCTTAGCCATGTTGTGACTATTCCTTATGGTTAACCAAGGGTTAATAAGTCTTTGTTTTTGGCCACCTGTATTTTGGTAGAGATGTTATGGTTGTCTATTTTGCCATAGGGTCCTCATGGAGTGACCATGTTTTGTTTAGTGTCCTATGAGAGAGTGGCTTTCAAGTGGGGGCCGCACCCGAAGTGGTTGGCAGGATAACCCCTCAAAAGTCAACTAATAAGTGATAACCTAATAATTGATTAGGGGGTGGGTAGTTTATAACATTATATAAGATATTGTACCCCATGCATGGTTGAGTGCTCGTATAGGCTCAAGATGTAGTGGGAAGGCCTGGAATGGCAAACCGACTACCTTGTCTTCATGAAGGGTTGGTAGGGTCCGTATGAGACTTAGATGGAACCGGAGGTTCAGGAAAGGTTACCAGGATAACCCAGGATGGGGGTCGGGACCAATGGAGGCCTACCTAGGGTAACCATCATAAGCTATGTGATGACACTCTCTCTTTAGGGTCACTTGAGTATTGTGATGTTGAGTTCACTTGGATTATTGTGGAGTCGTCTTGTTCTATCGTCCATGACTTGCTTTTGCTTGCTTGAGGGTCCTCTGATATCTCCTATCATGGTGGCGTGATTCCATTTTGGGATCACATGGTCGGGTGGTAGTGCCACTTCCCATCGGATGTTCTTGTTCATGCCTTCATGCAAGGATTGGCTTCGCGGGTGTTCTTGTGGTTCGTGATTCGTGCATTATCTCATGTTGGAGATTATTGTACTTTTCGAGACCTATGTGGTCATTTGTATCTATGAATTTATGTAACCTTGTAATTGGTAATGATGTAAGTTGTTCATGTATTATTGAGAGCAGTGTATTTATTAAACAATGTCATCTTATGTTTTGGATGTTATTTATCAGTTATCCTTATGATTTGTGCAAATGCTTTATTGAAGAAAAAATTATGTTGCTATTCTTTCAATCTTTAAATGGTGTAATTTGTTATGTGAATATGGTTTATAAGTTCAATGAATAAATGATGGATAATTCGATGGACCTTTAATGTGGAATTTAACCTTTCGTTTAATTCTTCATTGGTAACCCTTGAGGAATTCTTGTATTAGTCTTCCGCTTGTGTCATTCCCTTGCAATGTAGTAATTAATGCACTTAATGTGATTTATATTTTTTTTTTAAATTAATTCACCATTAGTTGTTGGTTTTCCTTTGCGGTTCCTGGCGGGGCATTACAAACCAAACATGGTTTCTTCTAGATTTAAGAAATTGAATTAAATAAATTAAATATTGAACATTACATCAAATGAAGGAAAGAAATTGAAAGAAATAAAAAAATGCATTAAAACACATGAATTTGTCTTCAAACAAGGCATTTATTTTTCGAATTTCTCACACTAAACAACTAATTTCTATTCAAAACTAGGTTATTTCCATCTACACTAACATTAAGATGCAAACAAAAAGTTAACTAGAATAGCCTCCAGTCAAGTTCCATAAGTTTTTGAACTCTAACTCCTAAATTACCTCTAAAAGCTCTGAGCTTCTAACTTTGAAACTCTATCCACTTATAATGAGCATCAAACTCCAAATTATAGCTTTTGGAAGGATTAATTTCCTTTCAAAAATGAAATCCCCTTTCTCAAGAAGATGAAACATATGAAAACCTTCTAATTCTGAAATGCATGGTCAACCTTTCTCTACCTAATTGTATAAGAAAGCACATTTTGAAAGACAACTTCTTATTTTAGATTCAATTCCACCTTCATTCTTTTTCTCTAATCAACAACTTTCTTGCTTGTTTGAATGACAACATTCTATTTTCACTTTCAGTTTGGTCCCAACTTTGCTCTTTTTCATCTTTTTATTCTCTTTGTAAATTCCTACACATTATATATAGAAATAAATTAACTATTTCTTATTAAGCTAAACCATGCCAACCTATTTTGATAAATTCGCAACTTTAAAAGAAAACAAAAATTTATTTATTGTGACTTAAAAACTTAAGCCTTTTAATTTAAATATTATTACTAATGGATTAAATTAAAATAAGACTTTAAGATTTATTAAATTTTAAAATAAATTAAAATTTAATAATAAGAAGAACTCCTTTTATAGATTTTCCAACTGATTTTATTGTCCATGAATCCATTTCACTTGCACAAAAATAATCAATTTATAAGTCAATCATATTAAAATTTAAAATAAATTTAAATTATAAGTTTTAACCTTATTGAATGAAATTCAAATTCATGAATAATTTGAAGGGAGAGACTAATATTTTCAATTCACTTCTTTGCAATTAATAGATACCTTGGAAACCATGCCATCAAAAAAAATTAAGATATGCTATAGTTTATAGTCATTTATTTCTTAAAAATTGTTGATTTTTTTCATTTCGATTGGTAGGTGATATTTTTGCCAGGGTGTTTTTCAAAAAAAGAAAATTTATTGTTGAAGCAATCAAAACATTAGATTTTCATAAATGAAAGGTAGATTAAAA
>NW_026730037.1:7500-25662 GCF_030272615.1 Cryptomeria japonica
TGTCTCCTAGTCTATATACCTCTCTCTATCTCCTTCTCACTCCTCTCTCTGTATCTTTTCATCTATATCTCTCTACCTCTATCTCCTTAGCTCTCTATCTCTTTCCTTATCCCTATCTATCTCTCTATATCTCTCTCTCTATCTACATCACTCCCTCTCTCTCTCTATCTATTGAGCCATCTATCCTCCCATTTTCTTTATCTTTTATGCACTCCATCCCTCTTTCCAACTGTCCTCTACATCTCTATCTTCCACTTCTCTCTCTATTTAACTTTCTATATCCCTCTCACTCTTCTCTCTATCTCTTTCTATCCATATATTTCTCGATGTTTATCTCCCTATTTCTTTCCAAAGCCCTCCCTATCTCTATATATTTATTTTTATCTATATCTCCCCCTCTCCTCCTCTATATATTGAGCTATATCTCCCACTCTCCACCTCTTATCTATCCCTCTATACTGATCTCTTTCCCTCTCTTCGCCCCCCTCTCTTTCTCCTTCCCTATCTCCTATCTATCTCTTTATATTTACCTATCTCTCAAATAAAGATGGAGACAGCGAGAGAGGGAGATAAAAAGAGGGATAAATATAGATATATGGGAAGAGAAAGAGATAGACATAGAAATATATAGGACTTTATAGAGGGGGAGATAGGTAAAAATAGAGAGGTAGATAGGGGATAGGGAAGGAGAGAGAGAGAGGGGGATGAAGAGAGGGAAAGAGATCCTATCTATGTTCCTTATTTCCATCTCCTTATCCATAGCTCTAAATTTCTCTTGTGGAGGAAGGATGCCTCAAACTTACTGGTTGAAATCTCGTAATATGACCAAGTCTTGTAGTCAGGTATTTGGTTACGTTGAAATTTTCTATAGTAACCAGTTCAGTGTGACAAATTTTTGTGTTATCGACAAGCTCCAAAGTTGGTTGATTACCCTTCGTGTTTTACACACAGATCTAGATGCGGCGAGTTTGAGCAGACTTGAAGAAGTCTTGACAACATCGAGCATAAAAGGGATTTTGATGTAACACTAGAGTTTGGTAAGATGCTTCAAGCAGTTAGTCGATGTCACATTTCTTACCAACGAACTATGGCATCGAGGAGACTTTTGGAGTGGTCTTGGCGAAGAGATTGTTTTCGATATAACCTGAAGCAATCTTGGTGATAAAGTTGATTTCGATGAGACTTCGGTGTTCAATAAGAATTCTCAAGAAGAATGATGAAATCATCGCTCTCTTCGATATGCTAAAAGAGAAAGGTGGGGACCACACAAAACTTGTGTTGACTTGTTGAGTTGTATGTTGATGGTTGGTCCAAGCTCAAATAGACCCAGACTGTTAGATGTAGAATACTCTACTATTTTCGACAGTCTGAAGTATCTGACGGTTGGAGTCATGAGGAAACTAAAACGAACCGTTTCTAAGAAGAGATATAAAACATCTGTAGAAATGGTTGAAGAGGTTGGTTAATTAGTTGGAAGTTGGAAAATTGGATGGTTTTTTTGGATGCTAAGTTGTTGAACGTTTGTGATTGTGATCTATGGGATTGAATTCAATCTGATGTTTATAATTGCTGCTAGAATAGACTGAAAATATACACTTGAGAGAGCATTGATCTGAAAATTGTATGTAATCGACATTTACTATGATACAAGTGATTATTGCTTTGGTGTGTGGGTTTTTTACTTGTAAGGGTGTTCCCATGTGAAATTCTAGTGTTTTCTGTGATTGCAAATCTTTTTGTTTACTCTATTTTTCTATTATGTGCATCTTAATGACTGTAATTTGGAATTTAAAAGTTACTCTTGCTTGTCTCCTCTAAGAATTTTACATTCTAGAAAGTGTTTATGCATTTTTCTTTCCCCACAAGTGGTATTAGAGCTTGGCTAATTGTGTTATCCTTGTGGGTAGGACAAGTTTTTTGTATTAATTCTACAGTGGGAGTTTTGTAGAGTATTGGTAATCGAGATCGCACATTGAAGATGGCGAGCACATCGAGGAGAGTAGACATTGAGAAGTTAAATGGTGGCAACTATGAGTTATTGACATTCAAGATGGAAGACCTATTGGTAGAAAGAGACCTTTGGGCTGCAATGTCTATAACTAAACCTACAGGCATGAAACAAGAAGATTGGGATCTCACAGATAGAAAATTCAAAGGGCTAGTTAGATTATGTCTTGCATATTTTGTTCTATTGAATGCTCATGAGGAGAAGATAATAGCTTCTCTATGGAAGAAAATTGGTGACATTTATCAGGTAAAGTCTCTAGTAAATAAGTTGTTTTTTGAGGGAAAAGTTGTACTCATTGAAGATGAGTGAAGTACATTTGTAGTTGACCATCTGAATGCTTTCAACATGATTGTTGTACAGTTAACTTCTGTGGGTGTAAACATTGATTACGAGGATGGTTGTATGCTTCTTTTGTGTTCCTTGCCTGACACGTGGGATCATCTAGTGATGGCTATTGGAAGTACAACAACCACTTTCAAAATGAAAAAATGTGGTTGCTTCACTATTGTTAGAAGAAGCATGAAGGAAGTCTTCTAAGATGACCAAGGCGGCTCTTGTTGTTCGAGGCAGGTCAAAGGAAAGAGGCAAGCAGAAGGACAAGACGTCCAAATCCAATTCTATTGAGAGATCAAAGTCTCTGAGAAAGAAGTCCAAGGTGAAGTGCTGGAATTGTGGGCAGACTGGACATATGTGAAAGGATTGTAAAGAAGAGAAAAATAAGAAGAAGAACTCTTCTGACACTAAGTCTTCTCAAAGCGATGTAGATGCCTTCATTGTTTCCTTGGCAACTCAGATAGCAGATAATGTCTGGCTAATTGATTCAAGTGCATCATTCCACATGACATCTCATAGAGAATGGTTCTTTAGGTATGATAAATATGATGGTGGAAAGGTGTATCTAGGAAGTGATTCAACTCTCAAAATTGTTGGCAGAGGAAGAGTCAGAATTCAATTCCCCGATGGAAGAATTAAGGGAATTGATGGCGTAATGTGCATACCAGGTCTAGCTTGAATTTTTCTCTTTGTTAGCAAGCTAAATGATGCTCATGTACAAGTTGTATTCTCATGTGGTGGCTATAAAATGACTAGAGGCTCAATAGTGTTGGCTAAGGGTGCATGGGTTAGTACTCTTTTCAAGTTGGATGCACAATATGTTCAATGTAACAATACCTTTGGAAGGTCAAATAAACCTACTTGGAAGGAGAACGTTGCAAACTCTATGGAGGTAAAACTTCTTGCAGAGAAAATGATGTTGTGGCATCATAGGCTTGATCACATAGGAGAGAAGGGCTTAAAAGCTCTGAAGAATAAAAATCTGGTTGAGGGGATTGTTGATTGTAATTTTGAGTTTGATTTTGATTTTTGTGAACATTGCATATATAGAAATCAACACCATGTTTCATTTTATTCTAGTCCTCATAGATCTTCGGGTTTGCTAGATTATGTTTACTCTGATGTATTCGGTCCAGTAAATGTTCCTTCATTATCGAAATCTAGATATTACGTTTCTTTCATAGATGATTATTCGAGAAGGGCATTTGTATACTTTCTAAAAATTAAATCAGAAGTGTTCAGTTAGTTTAAAGAGTTTAAAAACTTGATTGAAAATCAAACTAGTAGGAAAATTAAATGCTTGACGGATAATGGTGGTGAGTTTTGTTCTGCAGATTTTGAACAATGCTACAAAGATCATAGAATTAAGAGGCATAAAACTACACCTTATACTCCACAACAGAATGAAGTTGTTGAAAGGTTGAATAGAACGTTTATGGAAAAGGCGAGAAGCATGTTGAGTGGTGTTGGCCTAGAGCAGAAGTTCTGGGTTGAGGCTATATCCACAGCGTGTTATCTACTAAATAGATCTCCCACTTCAGTACTCAGACAAAATGCCTATGGAAGCATGGTCTGGTAAGAAGCCCTCTTTGAGACATATTCTTGTATTTGGCTACGAGGCATATGCATATGTGCCTAATATAAATAGATCTAAGTTGGAAAACAAAGTTGTTAAGTGTATCTTCATTGGCTATGGCATTGGTGTGAAAGGATACAAACTTTCAAATCCAATCACTGAGAAGGTATTGTATAACAAAAGTATGATCTTTCGTGAGTTGAAACCTTCCTCAGTAGATCTATAGCCAAAAAAGAATGGGAAGGAGGAAGATGCAGTTGAAATTCCTCTAACTCCAGAAAAGAAGGAATTGTGAACCCCATGTGTACCTGAAAAAGAGGAGAGCTCTAGCAGCTCTAAGAATTCTAATCAAGAAGAAGAAAATATAACCTCCACCTCAAACATTGAGGAGGTCTACACATGAGAGGAAGGGACCTAATAGATATGGTTATTCACTAGAAAGGTTTGGATATTCGATGCTAGATTCGAATTGTGCCTATGATTTGATTACTAATCTTGATGAGCCTAGGACTATGAAAGAGGAAATTGATATGTCTGATTGAGATTCCTGGTTGGAGGCCATGAATGAAGAAATGGCATCATTAAAGAAGAATGAAACCTAGGATCTAGTGCCCTTTCCAGAAGGTCAAAAGCCAGTTGGTTGTAAATGGGTATTTAAGAAGAAAATTGGTATGGATGGCAGTGTGGAGAAGTATAAAGGTAGGTTATCCGTGAAAGGTTATTCCCAGGTAGAGGGAATTGATCATGGAGAAATATTTTCTCCCGTATCTAAGCTAGCATCTATCAGATTTCTTTTGTCACTTGCAGCTGCTTATGACTTCAAGATCGAGCAAATGGATATGAAGACATTGTTCCTTCATGGAGATTTGGAGGAAGAAATGTATGTCCTAGCCTGAGCACTTTGTTGAAAAAGGTAAATAATCTCTAGTTTGCAAGTTAAAGAAATCTCTCTATGGTTTAAAACAGTCACCTAGAATGTGGTACCGGAAGTTTGACACATTCATGTTGTCATTGGGATTTGTGAGGTCAAAATCAGATCATTGTGTGTATTTCAAAACTGAAAATGGTCATTTACTTGTTGTTGCTCTATATGTGGATGATAGTTTATTCATTGAGAATTATAAGTGTATGATTTCGGATCTAAAATCTTTGTTGTTAGCACGTTTTGAAATAAAAGATTTAGGTGTAGCTAGGTATATTCTAGGGATGGAAATCAAAAGGGATAGGAAGAGTAGAAAGCTTTGGCTCAGCAAGAGTAGGTATATTAATATTGTCATTTGAAAGATTCAATATGACATATTGCAAGTAGTTAGTTGTTCCAGTGTAATAGGGAACAAAACTTTTTGTTAAGGATTGTCCAAAATCTTCTATCGAGATAGAGGACATGACCAAGGTACCTTATGCAAGTGCACTTGGCAGCCTAATGTATGCTATGGTCTGTACTAGGCCATACATTGCCCAAGCAGTGGGAGTACTAAGCCAGTTTATGGAAAATCCAGGAAGGTTGCATTGGGATGTTGTGAAGAGAGTGTTAAGATATCTGAGAGGTACTTCTTAGTATGATCTGTTTTACCATGGAAAAATGGTTGGATTGCAAAGGATTGTCAGCATTCAAGGATATGTGGATTCTAATAGGGCAGGGGATATTAACAGCAAAAAATCCACCAATGGATATGTTTTTATGATGAATGGTGGTGTAATAAGTTGGATGAGCAAGTAGCAGGTTGTAGTCGCTTTATCTACTACAGAGGCAGAGTATATGGCAGCAACTCGTGCCTATCAAGAGGTTGTTCGACTTAAGTGTTTGTGTTCTGATGTTGGATTTAATACAAGTCAAATTTCTAGCTGTTGTAACAGTCAGAGTGCCATTCATTTGGCGAAAAATCCTACTTTCCATGCTAGGATGAAACATGTTGATGTGCAGTATCACTTTGTTTGTGACATGGCGGAAGATGGAAAGGTTAATCTAGAAAAAGGTGGATACTTTGAAGAATGTTACAGATGCATTGACAAAGCCTGTGAGCACAACTAAGTTCGAATAGTGTGCTAGTTCAATGGGCCTTGGAGCCTATGATTCTAAATAGTCTTGAATATTCTAGAGATACCAATAAGTTCTTCGTCAAGTGGGAGAATGTTGAGGAAGGATGCCTCAAACTTACTGGTTGAAATCTCGTAATATGACCAAGTCTTGTAGTCAAACATTTGTTTACATTGAGTTTTCTATAGTAACTAGTTCAATGTGACAAACTTTCGTGTTATCGACAAGCTCCAAAGTCGGTTGATTACCCTTTGTGTTTTACACACAATTGGAGATGCAACGAGTTTGAGTACACTTGAAGAAGTCTTGGTGACATTACGCATAAAAGGCATTTCAATGTAACATTAGAGTTTGGTAAGATGCTTCAAGCAGTTAGCTGAATTCACATTTCTCACTGACAAACTATGACATCGAGGAGACTTTGGAGTGGTCTTGGTGAAGAGTTGGTTTTCGTTATAACCCGAAGTAGTCTTGGCGATAAAGTTGATTTTGATGAGACTTCGGTGTTCAATAAAACTTCTCAAAGGAGAATGTCGAAGTCATCTCTCTCTCCAATATGCTAAGAGCAAAAGGTGGGGACCACACAGAATTCATGCTGACTTGTTGAGTCGTATGTTGATGGTTGGTCCAAGCTGGAATAGACCCAAACTATTTGATGTAGAATACTCAACGTGTTTTCGACAGTCTGAAGTGTCTGACGGTTGGAGTCATGAGGAAACTGAAATGAATCGTTTCTAAGCGGAGATATAAATCATCTGTAGAAATGGTTGAAGAGGTTGGTTAATTAGTTGGAAGTTGAACGATTGGATGGTTCTGATGGATGCTAAGTTGTTGAATGTTTGTGACTATGATCTGTGAGATTGAATTCAATCTGATGTTTATAATCGATGCCAGAACATAGACTGAGAATATACACCTGAGAGAGCATTGATGTGAAACTTGTATGTAATCGACATTTACTGTAATACAAGTGATTATTGCTTTGGTGTGTGGGTTTTTTACCCATAAGGATTTTCCCACGTGAAATTCTGGTGTTTTTTTGTGTTGCAAATCTTTTTCTTTACTCTGTTTTATTTGTTATGTGCATCTTAATGACTATAATTTGGAATTTTAAAGTGAGTCTTACTTTTCTCCTCTAAGAATTTAACATTTTGGAAGGCGTTTCTGCACTCTTCTTTCCCCACATCTCTTCCACCATCTATCTCTTCATATTTCTATCCATATCTCTTCCTCTCTCTTCATCTTTCGCTATCACAAACATAGCATGAGCTTGTTGGTAATGTAGCATGATTATCTTCCCAATTTCAATGTTATTAGTTGTGTGGATTTTTGCAAGTGGATGCATGGTTGATTTGAAGCTACCACTTGTCCATTAAGACCTTTGTTGCAAAAGCATCATTTGTTAAATATGTACCAATTGACCTCATGTATTGCATAAATGTCTACAACTAATAGACCAAAAAAAAACCCTAATTGACCTCCCACACCTGTTTGGTGTACCCATTGCACACTAACATGTGATTGCTAGTAGTAATTTAAAAAATAAAAAGGGAGTGAGTTTGTCTATCGTCATGTTTGAGATTCTCTATTAGTTGATGATTTGAGTAATGGCAATGATGATGCAGGAGACCTGAAATATCACTTAATCAAAGGCAATAAGGCATTTTAGTGGAGGGAAAGACGTAACTTTTTAATAGGTAAGTGAAAAAGTCTCAAAGGATTGGGGCTTTTGCAGTGCTTTTGAAGTTTATTTAGTGTTGTTCTACTTTTTTCTAGGTGGTTTTGGACAAAATTTGGTGTAGGTTTAAGAATGAATTTTTAAAATTGGATATCTGGTTGATATCTTGAATTATTTTTTATTGGCTTTTGACCTTTACTCCATAATTTGACAAATTGGTCTAATGCACTATTATTGAGAAATTGAGGAGGCCCCATAACCTACCAAAATCTAGAGTTGGAAATTAAATCCAATTATGTTTGGTAACTTTTAGTTCCCAGGAACACAATTGATGTTAAATGAAATTTCTACAACTATTTGAGAATTATTTTTCCCACTAGGAATTGCACAGCGAATTGTATTTACCACGGGGAATCACACACGAATCACACAACACTATTGGTTACACTAAGGATTTTAGGAACCCTTGTTTTGAACAAATAGCTAATTGTTCACACTTCATTAAGATAGTTCATACAATATACCCAGAAACATTAGCAACATAGAGATGTGGCACGGTAACCCGTAGATACAAAATGAAAAATAGCTAAATTTTCACTATCGTTTTCAAATATGTGATTTGTTCAATTAGCAAATTATCATTATCATCTCATTATAAAAGTTATGGTGTAAGTGTAATAGGCGGTACTCCTAATAGCACAAACATATTCCAATTTCTCCTCACTGCAATAAGGAAACCCATGATTCCAATGGACATGTAGTGAGGTTGTGATGTAACACTTATAGAGTACAATCCAGAGAGACTCAAATTTATACATCAATGCAAACAAGTTTCATCAAAATAAATAAATTGGGGACATATACCAACTATTGTCGATGACATAAAACGACAAAATTGTTGTCAAATGAAATAAAATAAAATAAAATATGATCTAGCTATGTGTAGATTGATAAAAACAAAACCAAAACTTGTTGAAACGGTGGCAAGAGACTTACCATGTAATGCAAGTATAGCATTCACTTTTTAATTTATACATCAATCTATGTTGTAGTTGACAACCACCTTTAATTTTTTGTATTAATGAAATCATGTTGATAATTTTAAGTTCTTGTGTACTTTACACCTATATCATAGTATTTCTTTTTACCAATATTAAGTAAATAATTGAATAATAAGGGGCATATTTCATGGAATTTATAGTATTTGTTTTATTACTACATTTCATCGGCTCACTTATTATAGGACCTCAACATAGTGGTTCATCGTTGTTTAGCTTGGAGCACATGTTTACTATTAAAACTTTTTTATTTAGATCTATTCTCATTAGAACTTTACTAGGATAAGAACAACACAATTATTTATCACAAAATTGTTCTTGCATCATGTTCAATTTACTTACTGTTTAGACTTCAATTTTTCTCAATATCGTGCATGTGATAGGGCTGAAAAAAGGCATTACAATCTACAAATATATGTCAGTGTGGAGTTGTTTCTACGTAGATTTTTCCATTTGTATAGACTTAGAATTGTCCCTTCCAATATCCAATATCTTATTCGTCTCAATGTTATTTTGCCTTTACTTCTTATTACTATTATCAACCATCAAGCCTAAGCGCGTCCTTTCAATATGCTTACGAATATTGAAGTGGCTAGTGGCTTATGTGCACATGGATTCTTTCCCCATTAGATGGTGCTTACATTTTCTCATTGCTTATCCAAATGCATACTTTTTATTCTACTCCTACCACTACCTACTATTTGGGACTACACCCCTACAAGGCAATATGAAGCTTCGCGTGAGTAAAACTATTGGGCCATTATAGATGGTTTTCTTGCCCATGGTTTATATATATTATTTTGCAATACCTTTCAACAACCTACTATAGTGACTTGCCTACAAATACTTGCACGTGGATTAGAGCTAAGCATAGATGAGAAATATTCGCTTCGAATGTTGTATTTTTGCTTCAACTTTACCTAGACAACAAACTTATTCTCTAACCTTTTTGCCTGTATAGAAGACCCTCTACTCCAGCATGATTACAAATCTCCAATTTTTAACAAATGAGAGGGTCTCTAACTGTATCACGGCTTTTGTTTCTAAATGCTTTTATAAAAGTAACTATTATAACTGAAATAAAATTTAAATTATAATAACTTAAACCCTAAGATATATAAAAACACTATGACTGTGTTTATTAAAACAAACTTCATGGGACGACCTTCTTATGTTTTCCCCTTAACCTGGCAACTTCAGAACCTTGTTGACTTAAAAGATTTTAAAACTACATGTTTTTTTGGATTCCGCGTTCATGCAGTACTCCTTCACACCTGCGTTATGCTTTATGAACTTTGAGACTTTTGCCAACATCCTCAATAGCATCTGGGGTTCATAGTCTCGCTAGGTTCCAAAACAAGATTTCTTTTTTGAATTCAGGTTTTTGGGACCCAGTTGAACTTTAGGATTTGCACTTGAATTTTGGTGTCATTCGAGACTCGAAGTTCCAAAGTCCTCCTTTCACACATCAGACCTGACATTTGAACTTTAGGATTTGCACTTGAATTTGGGTGTCATTCGGTACTCGAAGTTCCAAAGTCCTCCTTTCACACATCACACCTGACATTTTGGTTGGCGCCAAGGTTTGCAGTCTTTCAAGTCTGATTCAATGTTTTGACCTAACAATATTTATGTTTTTGCCTCTGATTTATGACTATGCCTTGGCGTGATTCCGTTCATGGGTTGTGTCTCATATCTATGCAATATCCTCATTCTACAACCTTTGAAATCTCGGCGTACTTTCTCATGCTAGCATCAATATGACTAGAGTCAAATTTCCTCATAAAGCCCAATCCAATCCACCATGCGTCTTCAATGTTTCATCAATGCATGTTACTCTGTATATAATTATAATGCTTGGATCATAATAATCTTTTGCTTCATCATGTATTTTGGAACAAAAAAACCATTTTTCCTTTCATTACCGGTCTACTCAATCTCAAGAAACCCTTAATCAAAATTTTGATTGTGTTTTACACATCGGATATTAGTGCCTGATGACTGTTGGTTTGGTCGTTCATATCCTCATTTGGCCTCGAACTCATCACTATTTCAATCTCCATGAAGTTGCGCTAGTACAAAATGAGAAGATGTTCTAGTGTTATACTGATCCATTTTCTACATTCTTTTTTCTTGGCATCGATGTTTACTCGCATGATGATAATTTTGTCCCATTGGTTGCTGACATTCTATCTCTCCATGCAATGCATCTATTCCTATACGTTTTCCTCCACGCAATACACTTCTTCAAGCATGCTAGATACGATCTCCTTGTCTTTATTGTGATTAGTAGGTAATTTTAACATTGAAAAAGACTTCATTTAGTTCATAGTAGCTGCGCACTCTCTTCCATTGATCGGCCTTTGTTCATGCGTTGAGCTGAGTTGCCCTAAATGGGTGTTAAACGTTTCCCAAGAACTGGTACAATTTCTCATACCAATCTATTCCGAAAAAGTGTTCTCCTCCATTGTTGTATGTGGTTTCAAAATGGAGCCCTTTCAACTCTAGATTCTCTTATCACGTGCATTCTATGGGGCAGATTTCTTTGTTACACATTGCACCTTCTCATGGCTTTATGCAGTAAAACCTTTCCAGATTTGCACGCTTTCTCATACTTGTGCATTCCATCTCTTTTAATTTTTACACTCACTATCATTTGGGAATTCATATTTTGTTCATATCTCAACCTTCCACTATGTAATTTTAAACTTTGCTATTCAGACTTAGGGTATGCTGCTAAAGATTTTTTCTCTGTATATACACTGTATTTCTCAATATTCACTCCTTTCACTGCAATGAAATCCCCCACATCTTTTTTCCATGAAATGATTTCCCTATTATTTATGTGTTTCAACTCTTGGCAACTTGCTTCTCGGCTTTTCTTTCTTTATAATTCGTTGTGCTTTAGCATTTTCCACCTTTTCATTTTAAAATTGTGTTGTCTTCTCTAGCATGTACAACACGCAGCGGTCAATTTCTCTTGCAGCTAACAATGGGGAATAATTTGATTTGCCCTAATCTGTGTGACCATAACTTTTTGATCGAACAACCTCTCCAAAATACCTTCATTATTGATATGCAGCTAATCATAAAAAGATCAGGCTGAATGGAATCATATTCAGAAGGAAACCCTGCCCTGAGGTAAGTGGGTGTGATTGTGGCCCTCCCAACTGGTCTAGTATATACATAAATTTGCCAAGAAAATAATTGATATGCAGCTAATCATAACATGATCAGGCTGAAAGGAATCACATTCAGAAGGAAACCCTGCCCTGAGGTGTGTGGGTGTGATTGTGGCCCTCCCAACTGCGCTATTCTATGCATAAGTTTTCCAATCGAAAAAATAATATGCAGCTAATCATAAAAAGATCAAGCTGAATGGAATCGCATTCAGAAGGAAACCCTGTCCTGAGGTGCGTGGGTGTGATTGTGGCCCTCCCAACTGGGCTCGTATATGCATAAGTTTGCCAATTGAAAAATTGATATGCAGCTAATCATAAAAAGATCAGGCTGAATGAAATCACATTCAGAAGGGAAACTAGGCCTTGCAAATAAACCATGCGAACCATTGTCTTATTTTTACTTTCAAGTTATGTTGTCTACAGTGTACCATACTGTCACAGATTTTTGGGCTTATCTGTATTTATAATATTTTGCTAGAAATACGGTTTACTCCAAACACCTTAGACGATACTGTATTATTGCCTTAAGTGCTCAATGTAAAATGTAAGTTTAATGGCTAAATCAATGAATGGGAACATGCTAATGCACAAATTAAGTGGAAACCTTGTACCTAAGGGTCCAATCAGTTAACTAATTTAGCCTTTGAACTTTAAGCTGCCTTGTTAAGTTCTCAAAGTTTGTATAAATCGATAGTTTAAGGATTGAGATTGTGCTTCGCTTTTTGGATTGTCATAGGCATTTTCATATTGTAGTTCCAGTGAAGTAAATACATATTTTCTGTCATTATGTATAACCACAATCAAATTACACATACTTGGCATAGTGGAAGACTTGCCTATCGATCCCATGGAAAAGGGTCATATATACAATTTAGTCTTGCTGAAGAGATATATCCTTGTGAGTGCTACAGATAAATTTAAGGACTGTTCTGGATTGATACTTGTATGATTTCTCCTCTTTCTTAGTATTATACAGTTGCAGGGAAGAAAAAGAGTCTTTTACAAGAATATAGGATAAAATTTATTTAGCAATAAAATTATTTTTCTTGTGCAGAAAGTTTTATCCCTCCCTTGCACTTTGAAAAACAGGGACTTCAATATTTCTTCTCTGCATTCTGTGTTACTGTAGTTGCAGTAAATTGTTTTCATAGGTTCACATGCAATGTGTGAATACGAATGGCAGCCCCCTCCATGGAACCACACACTAAGAGTACCACTTGTATGTGGCAAATTGAAAAATATACAAGCTTTTGTAAGAAAGATGTTCTTCATTCGATAATAAATATACTCGATAAACATCAAAATCAACAGTCCGCTGTACTATTTCTGATCTTTTCTTGAATCACTCAGACCACTATTACTCCTTAGCTTGTTGAATATGCTTCATATGTACTAAGATGAACTTAATAGCATGTATCAAATAAGCATTCAACACATAATCTAGGGGAAAACACAGATTCCTTTTGAATCAAACAGTGTTAAAAATTGGATGCTATCTTCCTAAGTTCCTAACAATATTCTGGAATAATTTGCTTTTTCTTAACCAATGTGTTTCCTGGTAGATAGTGCTTAACGACCAATATTTGAATCAGATTATCTTCAAAAATAATATGTTCAAAATATGAAGATGATTTATTTACACCTCACTACTCTTGATTTCTATTTAACAAACAAGGGAACAAGGGTGCTTGTCAGTTGTTTGTTTAAGCGTCATTCAATTTCCCTTTCGTCTGCCATGCAGATGCACAGGGGTGAGGCGTCAGGCTACAGGTTCCAAATTACTTGAAAAGGAAGTCTGCAAACAGGAAGAGATAAAGAGAAGGATAGAGTTGTCTGAAGCTTCTATTACTTATAATAATGCTTTGGACAATTGCTCCGCCTCCTTCAAATGCCCTTCAACGGAGAAAACTCGAGAGGGAACTGCAACTGTACTTGCTAATGGAAAGAATGTATCGTGCAACATATTAAATCGAGACTTTGATTGTAATTAATTCATGCAAAAAAGCCTTCCTTTGAATCATTACATGTCAAAAATGTAAATAGACTTGACAAGAAAACATGTCAAGAAAACAATTACAAGGTTTCAATTTTTAGAACTCACGTCAAGTCAGTGGAAGATCTCCACCGACAAGAACCTCTGTGCCTAAACAAGCCATTTATCATCAAGCGTGCAAAAATCCACCACCTTAGAAACATCTGGCTTGCGAGTGTGAAAATAATCTTTATAATTACCATTGAAAATGACACAAATAAAGAATGCAATGTTATATAAATTGGATATGAGAGAAATACCCATGACATGGTATCCAAAATGAAGGGTAAAAAATAAAAACCAAAAAGATCTCCAAGCCGCTTCTTTGCAAGAAGCTTCCTGATCATAAACTTCCTTGTCTTGACAGTAACAATCTTACCAGTTGCCATTATTGATGGAAAAACCTTCTCAAATCAAGTCTCTCCATTTCTGATGTATATTACTATACATAAGATAATGGTAACAGGTGTATGAGCTATGGAGTCATCACCGCAGCATTAGTCACCTTAGTCATTATCTTCTTGATTGAAGCTCTCTTTTACAAAAACAAAATCAGAACTGGCAGCCCTCTACAGCTCATGGTTAAAGTGTTTGTCACAGTGGCCACGAACTGGAAATTGAAAGCATCCTCCCTGACTCTGCCTACATGAGAGCTTTGGAACAGGGTATGGACATAAATCAAAATATTACGTACAGGTCGAATTTGTGAGATGTTGTAGTTACAACTGCCCTGGCAGACGTACATCCAAAATGTGGAACCAGAGAGGAAGCACGCGAAGTGTTTGACAGAATGCCTCTCAGACGCGCGGTGTCATGGACTGAAATGATTGCAGAATCAGCACAAAATGGATTTATTGAAAAGTCTTTAGAAACTTTCAAGCAAATTTGACTGACAGGTATAACGCCAGACTCGACAACCTTTGACACCATTCTCCCCCGCTGTGCAAAAACAGGAACTTCCGACCAGGGGTATGAACATCCATAAAAGCATAACGAATTTTACAAGATGCAGCTTCCCCAGTAGACATGAAACTGTGGAACCATAAATAGGGCACGTCACTGTTGACACACCTAATGCCTCAAGGAGTTGCCACTATTATACATCAATACAAGTAACATAAGTAATTATACAATTTAAATTCAAGCACATATCATTATAAATTAAATCTTCAGAGCTTCTCAGACCACCAAACGTTGAAATAAGATCTTAAAATAAGAAATTTAAAGATAAAACCGATTTACGTTGAGATACACCAAAACGTCACATCTAATACCAGGCCAAAACAGTACGACCACCAAAAAGTATGTGCAATTTATTGGCGCAGAAGTCACTCAATGGCTTGGAAGTACATACTGCTGAAGGAGCCAATTAATTTGGGCAATATCTGTTCAGGGGATCATAATGTATCTTTTGACTGTTTTTTTATTGATTAATCAGAATGTAATTATTTGCTGATTTTCAATTTAATTAATAAATATAATAAAATGTAAATCTGTGTATGTTTTTGAATTCTATTGTATGTGTTTTCTTTATGCAAAAAAACATACAATTGAATCGAGAAGCATACACAAATTTAGAATATTAACATTAATACAAGTACATCCAAAATATATATGAAAATGATTTAAAAGAATTTAAAAGTATCTTACAAACAGTTGTCTCAAAGTGAAAATCATTCTCTTATATGAGATTAAGAACTTCATTCTTGGAAGCAGCAGTATAACCGTGTTGCTAAACTATTTTAAAGAAGGTTGAAATACATGGATAATCATCACTGATTCAAAATAATTGTGGAAGAAAAATTAGGCCATAAACAAAATGGATGAAGTAAATCAATAAATAGTTGATCCTAATAGACATCAATTTGTAGAAATACCCATAAAAACTATAGTGACAATAGGTTGCTTATGGCCCCCTTTTCATTGGCTGAATTGAAAGAGATAGTCTTTTCCATGCATCTGGAAAAGGCTCCGGGTCCGGATGGATTTACGGTCTTATTATTTCAGAAATGTTGGGACTTTATAGGAAAAGATGTGTTGGTAGCCTTAGAGGGGTCTAGAAGGAATAAGTCGATCTTAAGAGAAATTAATACTACTCTTATTGCTATTATTCTGAAAGTAGATAATCCTACCTCTTTCTCGGACTTTCGTCCAATTGCCTTGTGTACCACCTTATACAAAATCTTTACTAAGGCAATTTCAGTTAGGCTGTCTAAACTCCTTTCTCGGATAATTTCTTTGGAACAAGGTGGGTTTGTGCCTAGACAGGAAACTCCTGAAGGTGCCATTGTAGCACACGAAATCCTGCACTCCATATCTCAGCAAAAGGTTCCAGCAATGATTCTTAAACTAGACATGCTTAAAGCCTATGATCGTGTTAATTGGTAGTCCTTGGTGGCGGTCTTGTATCGTTTAGGGTTTTCGCGTAGTTGGGTTAAGTGGGTCTTTTCATGTATATCCTTTGCCCGCTTTTTAGTTTTGATTAATGGTTCTCCCTCGAGCTTTTTTGCTTCCTCCCAGGGAATTAGGCAAGGAGATCCTCTATCCCCTTTTTTGTTTATTCTTTTGGCGGAAGCATTAAGAAGGGCTATATCTAATGCTACGGCTTCGGGTCTATGGTCAGGTATCAGAGTGGATGGCCTCCCTTCTTCACAATCTCATTGCTTATTTGCTGATGATACACTTTTGTTTGGGGTGGCCTCTATGAGGGAAGCTCGAGTTATTAAGAAAATTATTTCTAATTACGCTGCCTTTTCTGGTCAAAAGGTTAATAATCAGAAGTCCAAAGTCTTTTTTGTGAATGTCCCCACTTTAGTTCGGGACAATCTTGCCCGCTTTTGGAGCTTTCAAGTTGGGACCTTTCCCTGTATGTACTTGGGCATTCCTTTCTTTTTGGGATTGGATAAGACCTCCTTTTGGGATAAAGTAGTCAATTCTATAACCTCCAGAATTTCCTCTTGGAATCATAAGTGGCTAACAATGGCTGGTAAGATCCTTCTAATCAAATCAGTGTTGAGTGTCATTCCTACATATTTGATGTCTATCCTGCAGGCTCCTTCTCAAGTCATTAAGAAGATTAAGGTTTCCCTCAAGAGCTTCCTTTGGAGTGACAACTTAGGAGGAAAAAAGAAGATCCCTCTTCTTGCTTGGGATAAAATTTGTCGTCCCAAGGAGCTGGGGGGTGCGGGTATCCGCGACCTAGTTATTCAGAACAAAGCATTGGGGGCAAAATTGATTTGGAAGTTATAT
Organism: Cryptomeria japonica; assembly: GCF_030272615.1. Classification (NCBI taxonomy): domain Eukaryota; kingdom Viridiplantae; phylum Streptophyta; class Pinopsida; order Cupressales; family Cupressaceae; genus Cryptomeria; species Cryptomeria japonica. Next base: position 24,655 of record NW_026730037.1, read on the forward strand.
GCAAACCCCCAGAGTAAATGGGCTTCCGTCATGCTCACCAAGTATTTAAGGGGAGCATCCAGAGAAAGGATTTTTACTGCAACATCCCTTCCGAAGGGTTCTATGTTTTGGAATTTTTTGATTTCTTGTAGGGAGGTGGTCTTACCACATTTATCTTGGGTTGTCCATAATGGGAAAAAGACCCATTTTTGGGATGAAGTTTGGAATGGGCATCCTGCTCTCTCAGCTATTCGTGACTGGTCCCCTTTGTCGAATATTCTATCGGATCTTTGGGGACCTTTTGTTGCAGATTATTTTAACATTGTCACCTCAGGTCCATGTTTAGTGGCTAAATGGAAGGATATCCCTCCCCTGTCTATTAATAACGATATTATTTTAGCTTTTGTAGAAGAACTTCGTAAAAGACCTTTAGTTTTCCATATCAAGGAGGACTCTTTGGTTTGGGTTAAAAATGTTGCAGGCTCCTATTCGGTAAAAGAGGGGTACAATTCTTTGGTTCTGTTGGTTGAAAATTTTGTACACTTGGGGGAAATATACAAAATTGTGGTTTCAACCACAGCACACGAGTAAAAACTCTCCTAATTAAGGGAAGGCTCCCCCTATCTAACTAAAACTGAAATAAAAACAGGATGGGACAGCAGTCTTCCTTCTTTCTTCAAGAAAGACAATATCCTTTTCTCTTCACAGAAAAGGATAGCGATTGAAAATGAACAGCAGTAACTACTTTCAAGTGAAATGAGAGAAAGGAAATGAAGTTTCCTGAAAGCGCAAAGACTTCTGTCACTTCCTTCGGGACGGGACAGCAATATCAAGCTCAAAGACTTGACTATTGGAAGTCCTATCTACCCTTTGCTAGACTAAATTTTTACAATGGATAAAAGATAACAGCTCAAAGACTGGAATAATTTATTCTTTTAACACAAAGACAAGAACTAATACAAGCTCAAAGACTTGCTGCTATTTCTTATCAAACAGTAATTTTCCTCAAGAATAGACGCAAGCTCAAAG
>NW_026730038.1:0-25518 GCF_030272615.1 Cryptomeria japonica
CTCTCCTCTCTCCCTCTCCACTCTAAGATGCTGGGTTCAACTCGGCCAAACCACTCCTCCACTTTACTATTCCCACCCTGCTGCCTTACTCTAGCAGGCTAATTAATTGGGGGAGTTGGAGAGGCAGTAGCATCTAATATTGATTCATAACCCCCATTAGCAGGGTACCAGTTGACTCAGTCGAAGGAGCAAGAGTCAATTCCGTTGTTTATAGAGCAGAAAAAGCTGCAGCCCTTACAATTAATTGGGTTACTAAAGGTCCATATAATGCAGTTACAGATCCAGGTTAAGCAGTCGATTCAGCGGTAGCCCCAGTACCACCAACAGTAGCAGAGCCTAAAACTAGGGATAGAGAATAGTTAGGTCGGTTCTCCGATCCACCTTGAAGTAACATCTCCAAGTCAAATCTCAGAAGAGACGTGCCGATCTGGAATAGTTGAGTAAGGCGGATCATGCTTATGCGCTGTGGGCACAGAGAGGAATAGGTCGTGCCTACCATCCATCGCTATAGTATTATGTGTAACCGAGCAGATAACCACCTCCTTCCTCGGATGTATAACTCAGTTAATAGTCTTGTGTACCACTGCTATATCCATATAGTGTAGTGCAGCGCCGATCCACTTCGGTATGGCATCATAGAAATTTGCACCGCGAAACTCAGAGGAGTTGGATGAGCCGAAGATCTGCCTCGGGCGATAACCCTTCCTTATCCGATCTGCTTGGCCGACTAGATTGTATTGTATTGGGAAACGTAACCAGAAAGGACTAGTAGCTCCTGCATATGCATCGGCCCCGCCTTGTTCCCGAGGCGGGAGCTTACTCATTGGGAAACGGCCCCCCCCCATAGAAGTAGGGGGAATTGTTACTCTAGCCCCCCCTACCCCTACCCCTACTATTGAAAAGGGGAAAGGGAAAGGGCATAAAATGTCGAGGGGCTATGGGGGGCTCCCCTACAATAACTAGAATAGGGAGGTGGGGGGGGAGGGTTATTGTTCTATGGCTAGCTTATTCCCCTACCATAAAATGTCGAGGGGCTATGGGGCGATTCTAGCCCCATAGAATTGTAGGTCGAGTGCAAGCGCATCCATAGAATAGTAGGGCACGTCATTAATGAACGGCTCGCCCTACAATTTCTAGGGGCTGATGCCATTAAGAGGCATTTGAATACATTTTCTTGGATGGAAGGGTTTACTGGAGCAACCAACATTTCCGTAATGAATGAAAGGTAGGGGCCACCACACCTCTGCCTGGTTTTGATAGGAGATCCTCCTCCCCCTACAATTTTGATGGCCTATTGCCATAGTAGGGAGCTTGCTAGAATAATATGAAAAAGGGGCCGAATAGTAGGGGCCCATAGAATATTTTAGGCTCCGGGGGCATACTCCTATCTCTTGCTTTTGAATCCAAGGTAGGGCATCTGGGTAGGGAATACATCTGGAAGGAGAGGAGCATCTGGGCATGAAAATACTCCTCTATCCGGATTGGCAAGGCTAGGCCCCTATACTGTCTTGATTCGGCAGATGGAGTTGGTAGGGAACAGAGTTTAGGGATTAGCTGGGGTGGGTGGGAGGCCCCTACTATTCTAAGGGGTTCTGCTGTTCCATTCTATTCTTCTGAACTGAACTAACAAATATGGAGAGGTTCACCAATGCGATCTGGGGATTCAATCAAGGCATTCAAGACTATTGGTAATGAGGTGGCCTCCATCACTCCTATTCCTTCTTGCAAGCCGGGGAGCATCTATCCTCTTAAGCTCCTCTCCCCTTAACTTAACAGTGGAGTGCAGGCCGTTGGTGGATTGGCTCCCGCGGAGGCGGTGGGTGGGAAGATCTAGTTGGCAGCACCCGGGTTTGAACTATCGAGCCCCACCCAACCCGGACTTCTCCTATATCCTCCCGCCAATATCGAGAGTAGCCCTCAGCCTGCTAGAATGAAAATCTACATACCCTCTTTATTAATCTAGCAGGGCCCATATAATTCCCCCCACCCCCCCAAAGAATAGTTGAATAGTTGCTAGAGTGACGGAAACTATAGTTGGCATAGTCGGGGTGGGACTATAGTTTCATAATAGAATAATAGGGCTCGATTCTATACGTAACATGCCCGTTCCATTCTAGGGAAGGACGGCGTACTACGATACTTTCCGTTTCGCCGAGCCCTGCTTTGGTCTCCGGTTTGATGGTTGTACGCGCCAAGAATCCAGTACATCCCGTTCCGTCCTCCATCCCAGTGTTTCGCAACACCTCGGGTTCACCCATTTTGTTAGGTCCTGACCTCCCCGCCATGATCTCCCCGGTGGTTCATACAGGAGCTATTGCCGTTTTATCCTTACCCGTGGTCATGATGTTGAATATTCAAATAGCGGAGATTCACGAAAAGGTATCGCGCTATCCACCAGTGAGCGGTATTATTGGACTGATCCCTTGGTGGGAAATGTCCCTCATCCCAGATAATGATCACATTCCATTATTACCAACGAGCATAAGTACAAACTCTCTGAGATATACAGTTCATGCTGGAGAAATACAGGGTTGGACCAATTCGGAAACATCGGGCAATTCACTTCATACCTACTATTCCGTTCGGTTCTTGGTTTCTAGTCTAATTCTGTCAGTAGCCATGATTGGGGCTACAGTACTGACTATGCATAGGACTACTAGAGTTAAGAGACAGGACGTGTTCCGACAAAATGCTATTGATTCCAAGAGGACTATGATGAGGAGGACGACAGACCCACACCTACCCACCCCAGGTTCCGCCCCTACTATCTATAGGCCCCAATAAAGAAATACTTCTCACCAATATTGGGGCAGGGTAGGGGTGGGCGGGTGGGCCATGTGGGGGGGGGGCAGGTCGACATCCATGGGTAGGGGTGGGGTAGGTTGTGCCCCGAGCACGATTGAGAAAGTTTACGCTGGCCCCTCAAATTCTATGGGCGAAAGAAAGAAAGAAAGCTATATGCCGAACCTTCCTACCATTTCCCCCCACCCCGGGGTAGGGTGGGGTAGTCCCTCTCCTCTGCCCTTCTTCCCAACCCACCCCGGGTGTTTGAGTGTCTCTGCTCTGCTAGTAGAGGTAGGTTGGGGTTGAGGGCGTATAGAGTAGAGGAGGGTTTAAAGTCGGAAGGGTTGTCCCTGGCTCTCTCTGTAAGTGCTTGAGGTAAGGGCTTTTCTTGTTATCTGTTGTAGCGAGCCGCCCTCGGTCCCGATAACTTCTTTGGTTGGTTGCTTCCGTCGAGTGAATCGGTCCGTTCGTTGCTTGATTCTGTCCAGCCCTTTGCAGCCTTCTATAGCTATAGCTATAGTTGGGCCCTGCCTTCTATGCATCCATGGATTCCGATCCGTCCAATGAATGGAGTCCTATAGTGGTGGCGGCCGGCGGGTGGGAGTTCCATAGTTATGGTGGTGGGGAATAGGCTTCGGCAAGTCTTTAGCCGGGTTTTTCTTTCCGTTCCTTCGGTCCCCTACCCGGCCTGTTTGTGCCCGCCCTATCGCCGCCGGGGGGGTTCCATCTGGAGCTCCATGCTTGGTTGGTTGAAGTGAATGCTTCGTTCGCTGTCCTTCCGGCCGAGGAGTAGGGGAGGCCCCGCTACTCTAATAGCTATAATGGCTTAAGGTCCATACTATTTACGTAACATGAGTGGCCCCCCTCCTATTATATTGGGGTGATGCTATGCAAGTTCTATATAGTAGGGGGGGTATGGTCCTATAGTGATGCAGTCCATTCCCGACTGAGACTATAGTGATGCAGTCCATTTAATATGCCTAGTCTTATAGTGATGCAGTCCAGACTCTATACGGAACATGAGTGAGCCGGTGCCCGCCCCGATCAGGTACTATCTATAGGGGCGGCTGGAGGGCCCCTATCTGGGGAAGCCGATGGATAGCCCTACTATCGGAGATCCGACCTCTTATTCTTCTTCATAGCCGGTCCCACTACAGAATCTTCGGATCAGGGATGGATTGGGATTCGATCCGCCAATGTGACACCTTGACCTGAGGAGGCCCCCTACCTCGGGTTGGGGGCTTTATAGTGGGACTGCTGTACTGCTGAGTTCCAGTCGAAACGGATTCGATCTTGACTATACTAGCTAGACTAGACTAGACTCACGATTGAAGCCGGCCCCCATGGTCGAAACGGATGCGGGGCGATACGACTGATGTTGGGATTCTGACGGTGGGATGGATGGGCCTATAGATAGTAGGGGATCTGGACTAAGGGGCAGCCTCGAGCCATAAGCTCTTGACCCATTATTATAGCTTAAAATAGCGGGCTGATTAATTGACTGATTAATAAGAGGTGGGGGGGTAGTTATGGAGAAGTATAAAGATGCCGATCTCCAGGTATGGAGAGTTTGGATAGGGCATGATGGAGGAGTTGGGGAGTATTAATCTACGCCCCTCCGGGATGCCGATCTCCGATCAGGTCTTCATGATGGAGGAGTATGATGGACCCTCTCAACTACTATCGGCAGTGAGATGTGATGATGAGGCCCGCCCCCCCACTATAGGAAGGGTAGATAGGCAGAGGAATCGGCAATCTGCCCTATCTCTCCACTTACTACGATAAAGCAGTATCGGTTAATGACGATGCCTATCTCTCTCTAGGGGGTAGGTGTATTCATGTTGGTAGGCGGTTTGTAGGATCCGTGAACTGCATCCGAGTTCTCCGATTCCGTTAGTCTCGCCCCCGGAACTATTGTCCGGGTGGGTGGGAATCATAGGGTTCCCGGGTGGATATAGATTGTTGTTGGGTAGGGCCTTGAATCGCAGGTCGTTATGGCTTTCCCAGCTATCTCCGCTCGACCTAACGTATATAGAGCACTCGAGTGAGATTCGATTACAGCTATCGCTGCAGTTGTGGTTCTCTTCATAGTAGCATAGTAGCTTTCTTTAGATTCCTCTCCACCCGGATTCGCAGCTCCCGGCCTTGGACAGCCTCTTCGCCCTAGGAGAGATAGGGCATCCACGCCAATTGACTTCAGCAGCGAGAAGATAGGGGTAGGGCTTGCTTCAGCTATAATACTGACACGACATCAAGGACTAAGCCCCTACCTCCACTATAAAGGTAGGGGTGGAGGCTGGACTATCATTCATCCCTTGGACCATAGACCCGCCGAATCATACATAGACCCGGGTCCTTTAATCCCATCTTCTGTCTTTGAAGAACTCTAGTTATTCTTCTCCCGTCCCGATCAGTAGATCAGCGATCAGTAACTTTGAACTCGGAGCTGGGTGGGGGGGGGTCGGCGATGAAGAGAAAGGGCCCACCCCGGCACTATAGTCGATAGTAGGGCCACGACTGAGCAAGGGGTGGGTGGGAGGATATAGGATAACGGGTGGGTGGGAAGCCCTTATTAAAATAGTAGGGGTCCCAGGGTGGGAGGAAGATAAGGCGGCAAATCAGCCCGGGTGGGGGGGAACTCTAGGATGGGGGGCGTGTAGTTCCTCCCACCGGCAAGGGTGGGGGGGAACTATAGGGTGGGGGGTTTCTTTTTGTTGGGGGTGGGAATAGAAGTTGGTGCCCCTGCATTGGGAGGATCAGAGGTATAGTGGGCCAGTTGTCTCCAGCCGAGTGGTCGGACTTGCCCCCATGTTGGGCATTCGTGGGGCGTGGGTTTTGAGTAGCATAGATAGTTGTGGTTCAGCCGGCCGAAGCGGCCGAAGATGGGGTATAAATTGATATGGTTATGATGGCTAGGCATCTCCTTCTCCGTTCACAGATTGATCTACAGATTCAATCGACTATGGAATCAGTACCGGTTGTCCATACTTCAGCGTTAGGCGGCCCGGTGGATCTAGTTATCACGGTTAAAGAACTGACCTCAGATTCAAGCTCCCACTAACGGGATGCAAGCACCCGCTAGTTACAGGACTCAACCCGGCCGGCCCTTCTCCACAACCCCCCGGCGGCCCTTACCCAATGCATTTGATACCCATTTAGACGTGTTCAGCCCCCCCGAATAGTAGGGCTTACGCTCTTGGGCATTAGGGAGGGTCCGAGAAAGATTGGTTGAACGGAACCGGCCTTCCGGAAGTGGTTCCGGCGGGGCCGGTGGATGGTTACGGACCTTCTCTCTCAACTGTAAGGGGAAGGCAACTGTAAGGGGAAGGGAGAAGGTAGGATTGGGAAAGGTAGGGAAAGTAGGAGAGATAATTACCTCGGCCGGGGGCTTCAGCAACTATAGCCTCCTTCTTCTAGCAGGTTGATTAATGGCAGTGGGAGGGACTCGATAGTTGGCTAATCCCCCCCTTCTAGCAGGCTGATTAATGAAGTGGGAGGTCTATAGTTTTCTATGGCCCCTACTATTCTAAAGGGGGGCCTCGGGTATTACGTACAGGATTGAGTTAGCACGGTGGGAGAATTCAAAGTGGGAATACTTTATGCCCACCCAACTCGACAAAGCAATATTAGTTAGGTAGATTAGCAGGTTGCCCCGTAGAAGAGGTTGGGGTTCGAATCCCCTATGATCCTAGAATCCAAATCGATCGATCCCTTTAGAATAGTAGGGCCCATCCTGCGGCATCATTATAGATCGGCGGCTCAACTATATCCACCCACCCCTGCTCGATGTCAATTTGGGGGGCGGCCGGGGGAGTCGCCCGTTACGGAGCGCGGCCCATGCATCCAAAAAGTATCACCGGCTCTCGGGCCGGACTCAGTGTGGCGCGCTGAGTCAAAAAATGAACCCGAGCCAATCGGGGCGGTTGGTTTCTGTTGTGACCTCTCGATTGCACCACCATACTACAGCCGAGAGTCCAAACGAAGGCGGCAGGGCTGATGACCTTACCTTCCCGAATCAGCCCACCGTTAGGAGTCCAGTCCATCCCTTATTAGTTTAGGGCCAATCGGCCGGCGCCAGCGGCCTTTTGCGGCGTTGTTTTCGAGCGAGCTTTCTCGACTGCGAAGATGAGGGACGAACTGTTCCAGCCGATCAATTACAGAAGACGGCCTCTACAGAGAACGACCCGCCCGCGATAGGGACCCAAGGAACGAGGGTAGTAGGGTAGCTCCTACCACCACGGAAGAGCCGACGATCTATCCGACCACCCGGCCAGGGGGGAAGGAGTTCCCCGTTAATGGATCGAATCGGACTTTCCGGTTGGACGGACTGTAAGGTCCGCTCCCCGTCTCGTGTACCCTCTCCCTCTCCAATGGTCCAGTCGCTCGCTACCCTTACAGTCCGTCCAACCGGCCGATTCGATCCATTAACGGGGAACCCCACTACTATATAAAGAGTGCGCAAGAAGGTAGGCCATATGTACTGATTCAGTTCGGGAGACATGGCCACAACAGGGATAGTTCAATGGAGAGATGGCCTATTACTTTCCCTTCCCCACCCCGAATATGCGGAGTTTCGGTTCGCTTTCACATATGAGCCAGACTTTCGACGAAAGGGGTCGATTCTAGCAACTATAATTGCTTCGAGATAGCGTCAAAGTAGCGGGCTGATTCCGTACTCTAACAAGCTGATAAGGGGTGGGTGGGAGGAACTACTATAGTTGTTGGCTATGGGGGCCGTATTCATTTTTTGGATTAATTCCAGATTAATCAGCTTGCTAGGGTAAGCATTCATGGGGAATTATATCGGGCAGCAGGGTGGGGATTATAGTTGCTCGTCGTGATGCCGCGGCCTAAGAATAAGTGATGGGGCTGCTGAATCAACTCCCTACCAGCACTGGATCGAATCCTGCTTTTCACGGATAGAAGGTACCAACTACTATTACTTAGGGCTCCGCTAGATCGTATCAATTATCTGTGGTGTTTGCCTATGCAGGGCCGAATAAACGCTCATTCGGGAACCGGCCCCTAACCAATTTTGTGATCTACCAGTCCCTAATCAACACCAGTGCTTTCCCCCTCCCACCTCTGGATATGTAGTTAGCTTCTTCAGGAGCATACAGAAACATGTTTCGGAGCCCTTAGAATAGTAGGGCCCTTAGAATAGTAGGGCGAAGATAAACTCTTTAATAAAAAAACATCTCAACATTTATGATATGACCGGCGATGCGTAATAGGGGGACAACATGAAGGAACTAAAGGTTCTATGGGTCACTGGGTGGGAGGAGATGTATGTCCGCGAGACTTTTGATCAATGAATTGATCCGGGGTGGGGGGAAATATTGACGAAAAATCAATGGGTCGGCCAAATAAACTCTAGGCAGTCATATGACCTAAACTTTTGATCAATTCCGATAACTCCATAGAATTTTAGGGGCCCTCCAACCCATATTAAACAATTTATGTTCGATATCAATTTTCATTCTATACGTAACATGCCGGATTAAAGAAGAATAAACTGTGCTGGCGCCCAGTAGGTTCCTGAGAATCGCGGTGGGTAGGGTGGGCGTGTTAGTTATTTTCTAATACTCTTCCCCTCTCCATGATACTGGCCGAGCCGACGCCCTATATCTATATAGCAGGATGCCATGACTATGGCTATAACCGCTGTAACATGAATCGAATCCGAATCTCGCTGTAACGTGAATCCGGTAACAACTATGAATAAGTGGGCTCTTACCAACATCATCTTGAATATGTTGGGAACATGACAGCTCGTCATAACCGCGTGAATCCATCCGGTAACAACTAATCGTAACCGCATAAATGTGACCACTCAACCATTCCGGCTAGAGTCTCATTCGACATTGATGGGCTCGACCACCTACCTTCTTTCCCTTCTCCTGCCCCGGCCCTACGGGGCGGGAAGGTCATTGTTCCGATCATGTCGTCCACAGGTCTCGTCCACGGTCATTGTCATCTATGCGCCTTCAGGTCTGCATTGGCCACCCAGCATCGTACTCGTATCGTTGAGCCCGCCAGCATTACTATATCATGTTACGAGAATCATGACCGTACGATGTTGATATCACGTTACGTTCATAATCTTCCCACACTTGCTCCTACACTTAACTTGTCGAGCAAGCCCACTTATTCATGTTGGTAAGATGATTCATGTGACGCCAAGAGAGCTGTTTGCCATCCATTTATCTCAACTCAACCGACGACCCATTGTTAGCCCTCGGAACCCTTAGAATAGTAGGGGCCTCCCAAAAATGAATCTACCCTCACGCTAGAATTCCCAGGGCCTCCCACCCACCCCGGTACCGTTCAGTGGTTGATACGTCCCCACGTCCCCCCCTCCGCTGATTCCCCTGCTGCTCCAGCCTCCATGGTCGGATAACCCGTTGGTTGGTCCACTAATCCATGACCTATTACCGAATCGGGATCCCCGTAGGGGCCGGTCCATCCCCTCCTTTTCTGGAATCCGATATGTGGGCGGATGGTGAGTAATCCCAGCCGGTCATGAATGTGCCAGGATCGGTTTGAGACGATCGACTCGCCCCTATGATTCCCTCCCACCTTATTCTAGCGTATTCTAGCTTACTCTAGCAGGTTTCTCCATATCAAATAGTAGGGCCGAATTAATTACTGATTAATAACTATAGATGCCACCCGATTCCGAAATGGATAGTCGACCTGTCCATGCATCCCTTATCGATGCAGCACCACTGGCATCCGCCCCTTATTTAGATTATTGCACCTCTATCCCCAGCATTCACCCTACCTGATCCCGGCACGGGAGTTGATGAAAGGATCCCTCCCTCGGTGATGCTCTACTCTCTTCTATGGCCATGAAGAACACCCGCTACTGAAATCGCTGCTCCAGCCGATGCTGCCACCTCCCCCGCTAATGAAAGAGATATTGGGAGTGAACCGTGCGATCGATGTAATGGAGGACCCATCCTCTGGCCAGCAGAAGAATAGCCTGCCTGGACGCGATAGGGAAGGGTAGGCCTTATGACTCTTGTATTCATGCCTGCCTGCCTGTTCATTAGCCCACTAAACGGGAAACTCTAATTCCCCCCACCCCCCCTCTATATAGTTACTCCAATCCTACACAATTCGAGGCACCCAACTAGAGTTCCCTCCCACCCAACCCTGGCGAATAGGCAACCTCAATTATTGAGAGTTGGCGTACATTAATTGACGGCTACCCCGAATAGCCCTACAATAACAACAGTTAATGGCATCAGCTCGCTAGCCCTACAATAACAACAGCCGGGCCCCCTACAATTTGATAGGACGTATAGAATCGAGCACAACTAGAGTAGTTTTGTTGGAGGCCCCAACCGGGGTGGGTGGGAGGACAATTACTATAGTTGGGGCCAGGGTAGAAAAAAGGGTACTCAATTCTATGGCCTACTATTCAAAGCCATGGGGCCGGGGCTACAATTCGGCGTTGGTGGGTGGGGGGTATGGTTCAGTCGGTTCAATGCCTACTGTCTCGGCCCTACTATTCTATTCTTATCATACTCAAAATGGCTGGCCCGAGTTTGATCCGTAATATGTTCTTTCAGAAATCAAGAACAACCGGTGGGCCCCTACTATTCTATGGTAGCTGCCCCAGTTGGTAATACATATACAATATTTTGATCCCACCGGAACTCTATATCCACCCACCACTACCCTCGCGGGCCCCATGAATGCACACTGCCATTATTCTGATGAAGCCAGGGTGGCCCCTACTATTCTAAGGCCCCCTACAATTCTATGGGCGATTCTAGAACTATTTTAGATTGCCCCAACCTTCTACGGGGTGGGTGGGAGAACTATAACTAGAATTCATCGGGGGCATGTTACGTATAGAATCTTCACCCCCCCTATGCATGAATGCATGCACAGGGGCGATCGTCAATCCCATCTAAGGCATGTGTAGTATAGATAGAATCTTTGCGTTCTAGTGCCAGAATAGTAGGCCTACCTCAAATTGAGAGAGGTATCTCGATATTGTAGGTTCAGTCGGTTCAATGCCTACTGTATCGGAATGATGCGTCATCGGCGATAGCCGCAGCGTAAACCTAAATTAGCTGCTTTCGTGGTGCCGTACGTAGGGGGCACCCGCAGCATTATTGAGGGGGAGTTATTGATCAGAAAGAAACTGTTAAAATGGGGCAAGAACAAGCTACCGAGGCAGGAGGCAGAAATAGTTAGATCGAGAAAAGAGGCAATTATCTGGTTACTCGTCATTTGTGGTTTCATTCTATTAATCGGCATGGCCATTGGGGTTGTCGCTGGATACTTTGTGGGCCAGTCAGGATGGCGATGGTGCGGGCGGAGAGGGCACCCTATCACCCAGCTCCAGCGGCGATGGGAGCCCCCGCCCCCCGACGTCACCACCTTCGGGTGATAGTTCCCCATCCATCCTTGCCAAGCTAAGAAGCTCTTTTCTAGATCAATTGCTGGCACAAGCGGGTCACACAACTTCTTGTAGCTGTAGGATCTTTTATTTCTTTATGGGAGTATTTCGGGGGGTCATCTAACGAAGGAGAACCGCCCGTCGAACCGGAGCAGACTGGCCCCGAGCCCACTAATGTGCAAAAAACAGTAAATGGCATTGTGGAGCCATCGGAGGTCGCCACTAACCCGGAAACCCCGCCCCTATTTGAAAGCTCGGAAGAAGAGAAGCAGAAACGGATCGTTGCGATGGAAGCTCTTAGTAGGCTAGAGTTCTTAATCAAGACTAAGCAGATCCGGCTAGATGTGCCGGAGCAGCTGGCACAATACGAGGAGATCCAGCGCCAAGTACGCCTGATGGTTGGACATCTTGACCGGCGCATAGAGCTGCTTCAAGCTCGGGAGGAGGCGCTGCTTTCAGATCGGGAGGGGACCATTAGGTCGGAGCCAACAGGAAACGGCGAACCGACCGCCCTGCCTCAGGACGAGCCGGGCCCTCGAACTTACCCGATGGCGGAACCTCTATGGTAGTGATTCGCCAACAGAGTTACGAGAACGACTCTATCACCGCCTGATGGCGGCCGCGGAGAACCCCCCGAGCGATAATGATCATCCTCATCCCACCCCGGGAAGGGAATTGATCAAGGCCCCCATAGAATAGTAGGGCACAGTCATGTCTGACACCCCCCCCATTAATATTCCGATGAAGATTGAATCTTCGCCTTAAGGGAATTGATCAAGGCCCCCATAGAATAGTAGGGCACAGTCATGTCTGACACCGAAAACCTTGATTTCGATTGAATCTTCTAGGGAATTGATCAAGGCCCCCATAGAATAGTAGGGCACAGTAATGTCTGACACCTTTGAATCGGGGTGGGCTCGCCTTCCCGGATTAAGTTCCCCCACCTATCCTTCCTCCCCCCCTACCTTTTCTAGTGGGCATGTTACGCGGTTGAACGAACTTGAAAGCTTTCTGCTTCCTCCCACTTCGGGGCCATAGAATAGTAGGGGGCGGGAATTGAGGAAGAACTACTATCTATCTATCTATGGCAGATTCTAGACCTAACATGCCCACTCGGTTCAGATTATAGACGTAACATGCCCCCTTTACCTTTATAATAGTAGGCGGGGCCTTCACCCTCTCGGGCTGTTTTGCCAACGGGCGGGGGTCCTCCTCCAATTCTAGTTGGTGGGTGGCGGGTGGGAGGGGCCCCTACTATTCTAAAGGGCCCTACTATTCGCCCCTACTATTCTATGGGCTAGGAAAGGGTGGGCCCCTACTATTCTATGGCAGGAGGATATAGAAGCCAGGTAGTCGGTAGCCCTACTATTCTATAGGCTAGGGAATTCTAGTTATCTCCAATTAGTTCGGGAGGGAGGGCAAAGGTCTTTCCAAATCAGGTCAGGGTCATGACTTAAGGTCCGGGCGGCGAGAAAGGGCATTTAAGAAGAAATCCTCCCCTTCTTTCTGATCTTGAAGGGTCGCCAAGTGTGTATAGGGCTCTGCCTCCTAATAGAATAGAAGAAGAGGGCCCTTTAGAATAGTAGGGCGAAGGAGCAGGTAAATACTTCGATCAAGGAAGGGAAATAGCATATAGAAAGAAAGAGAGGGGAACCGGAGCATATATCTAGATATTGGAGTAGTGCGGATTGGAGTAGATATAAGAGAGACCCACCCATAAAAGAATAGAACAGGTAGTCTACCGTGCAGTAGAGTGATTACCGTGCAGTAGGCGGCAGTTCCGTGCAGGTAGGTGTGGTACCTTGGTACCGTGTATATAGAGGGTGCACCCACCCAGAAAAGCATAGAACAGAGGGTGGGTGTTGGTTTTGTTTTTTCCACCACTATGGTGTATTGTATGCAGTGATATATAGGTGTGATGATCTTTTATTCGGAGAATCGACATTGTCGGAGAATAAACAGCCTAAGGCGGCGAATCTCAGGAGGAGAATTTATTGAATAGCTGTAATCAGACAAATAGCTCTTCGATGGAAAAAAAACCGTTGGTCGAGCATCCTCGACATTTTCTACAGTTAAAGCCCGCCCGGCATTCGTCAATGATCTTTGGAGTTATGTCTTCTCTTTAGGCTATCCCTAGTGACCGAAATGAGAGAATAGTTTACGTTAAAGCTGAGTTAGCGAGTAAAAGCACAAGAAAGACTCCTGCTCCGATACAGGAGACACACACCTCCTCTTCATCCTGCAGGTAGTCCCTTTGATGGAAGGCCCGAAGTCTGGGATGGCACGGCGAAGGGTCTGGCCCTTCGTTTCTAACTCTTCTGACCCACTCATAATCCGGCGGGTTGCAGAACTTGTCCTCTTAATCCGGCTGATGCTGGAAGGAGAAGCCATGCGAACGGGCGTGTTCCTATCAAGAAAACTACTCCGTCTGGGTCATAGTTGGGCCTTGTTCTAATAAAATGGCGTTTCAGAGCCCTTGGGGCGAACCCAAATGCGCAGCAGAATTCCTAGCCAACGTTCCCCCATAGACTTGTAGGGGGCCAATGCCATTCTTGCTGCTAATCCAGAGTGGCAAATCCCAGTCCATTCGGATCAAGCTATGTGGCAGGGCCACTTCCAAGCCCACCCCCTACTATCTATAGGGCTTCGGAAAGTGCCATCAGAAACTCGATTTGCCGATTCCGTTGCCTCCGCATCACGGCACATAGGCGTTGGTAGTTCCATTGATTGAGTCAGAGGAAACGGGCCCTTATATCCGCCCGGGGATGGATTCTGCAGGAAAACCCAACTATAGAAGGTTGGGTCCCTACAATTCTATGGATAAGCCTGCTAGAATAGCTTTCTCAAAATTCTAAAAAGAGCATTTGATTCAACGGTCGCTGTCGCCATTCTTCGTTCCACATGCATGATGGCGGGTGTTCATGGCAATCACTTCTCAGTTGCTTTTGTCAGGTTTCGTCGGCCTGACCAGTCAATGGGTCAAGCGAACTATAGTTTAGTTATGACCCTTAGTCTCTTCGAAAGAACCGGAGAAGATCAGGGAGAGGAAGGAGCACGAACCAAACTACTTCAGAATAGGGGCAGCCGGGGGTTGGCCCGCTTTATAGACTCTACCCGGTTCCTATGGGGAGAAACTACTCACTATCGAAATGAAAGACGATCGATTATCTACCCAAGGGGATAGAAGATCCCACATACGGAAAAAAGTCGCAGGGAGAGTTAAACCGAGTGGCATTGCAAAGGCATAGTGATAGTAGGGTCGGGATATCCCCGCCCTCCGGACCGGACGTGAAGGTCCCCCCTCATCCGGCTCTCCGCAGGGGAATCTCCACTCACTGCTTCCCCCAATATCCCCCCTCTGCCACATCATGGGGAGGTTTACAGGAGATCCCAGAGGCTCGCTCGGAAAGGCTGCTTGCTATAGCAGTCCGGCTGCTCCTGCCGAAATCATTACTATCCATTATATCCCCCGTGCTCTGGCAATTACGCTCCCTGGACTATGGATTGACGAAAAGAAAGATCCAAGCGAGATATAGAATGGAATGATGACGATGCCCTAGCACACCGGCAGGGCCTTCTTTATTGTCCTCCGATGCCGCCAGAGAATAGTAGGGGCTGCCATTAATCAGCCCCAGCCGAATTGGGCGGGGCCCTCCCCCCCCGCCCCCCATTATAGTTGTTATTGTAGGGGAGCCCATAGAATAGTAGGGGCCCCCTTAGAATAGTAGGGCAACTATCGAGTGCAAGTTTATTAATGAACGCATTAATCTACCAGTCCCCTACTATTCTATGGATTAACCTGCTAGCCCCAGCCGCCCCCCGGGAGGTATATTATCGTAGGGGCCCGCCCAATAACAACTATGATGGGGGGGGAGTAACAATTCTAGTTGGAGGGTGGGACTCGATTATTGGCGGTCTTGTAATCCAACCGGCCCCACCCCCCACTACAGAGGATAGGGCCCTGTATCTATAGTTGGGCATCACCCGGGGCTTCTTCACCGGCATGGAATAGGGAATAGAATGCAATGGGATGGTAGAGGGCTGCCTGCGCCCGCGATGACTGTCCCCTCGTCCATAGGGACTGGCATACTACCGCAGCGACTCCCGCTAGATAGCCGCTCTTTAAGGAAAACACTCACCTGACGAGCTTAACCACCCGCCAACTATCGAGCCCCACCCAACCTCGATTCTAGCAACTATAAGAGGCGGGCTTCAATCAAGCCCTACCCCCCCACCCCCCTACCCCCCCCCCCATCATAGTTGTTATTGTAGGGGGCTGGGTCCATAGAATGTCGAGGGAATGCGCCCCAGCCCCCGCCCGGGGGCATAACCGGGGGCCCTTTAGAATAGTAGGGGGCTCGAATTAACTATGCAGGGTGGGTGGAATAGCCCGTGTGTGGGGCAGCAGGGTGGGGGGCTCAAGTTCTCCCACCCACCCCTGGGCCATGCCCCCCACTTATTAATTAGCCTGATAGCCTTAGAAAACTCTATCAAAAAAGGGGGGGGTTGGGTGGGACTATAGTTACGGAGGAAGATAAAGGCGGTGAGGGTCTATCCAGCCTCGTGGAAAGAGGGGGATTCATTCACTTGCATTCCTGCTTGCATGCTGGCACTACTAGAAAGCTCCGGTCTTAACGCCCCCACTACCGCCGGCCGAAGGTTCGTAGAGTCGGGTTTACCGTTTACCCACAACGGAGGAGCCACCCCCCCGCCAAGCCCTACCTCGATAAAGGGTAGGGCTCAATAGGGGGCAGGCGGCCACGGGTTGTAACGCACTCCTCGCACGACGAATCCACTTTGAAGTTGACTCATTTGCTTGGCCAATTGCCGGAATGTGTACGAAATGCCATAAGGGCCCAATATCTCAATAGCACCTTTGTCTGAGGCTTCGAATGAGACTTCGTATCCGAAACGCGGGAACGATCTGACTATGAAGTCATTAAAGACTTGATCGGGGAACCAGCGTTTATTTAAAGAGCAATAGAGTCGATTACCGGAAGTACTAGTTTGAAAGGCTCGTTGGAATCGATCCGCTACGAGATTGACATGATACGCCACGAAAGCACCTAAAGTACTAAACAGAATGGGTATTAGTTCGGTAATGGTTGGAGCAGCAAACTCGGATTCGGCGAGAATCTCATTTTTGGGTGGTACGGAAGGGGGATTGGCCCGGGAATTGGATAGGGGGTCAACACGCTGCGGCTCAAGTGCCCTCCGAACCGCGCGAGATGGTCGCCTATTACACGGCTCACGAACTCTGCCTCACTCTGCATTTGGGGGTACCTATTATTCATTCGTTACTCGCTATTCGTTATCCGTCTAGGCCCCGCGACCAAATGATTACCCAAATGAAATGATTACTAGTACTCTATAGGTAGGGTAGGGTCCCATGCAGGGTGGGCCCCTACTATTCTATGGCATCGGAGGGCGATAGTAGGACCATTTTATCGATTATCTACGTAACATGCCCCCCCTACCCCCGGCCTATTGAAAGGGTAAGGGCTAGCTAAGTACATTAATGACAAGATTCTAGCCCCATAGAATTGATAGGGGGCCCTTCCCTTCAAATAGTAGGGGGCACTCGATAGTTGCTAGAATCGCCCATAGAATTGTAGGGGGGGTGGGCATGTGTAGTATAGAATCGAGGACACTATCGCCCTACCTCCGATGAAGGCATCCCGGGGCACGGATATCATTCATGGCACTCCGATGAACTGTAGGATGGTAACTGCTGCTAAGCTCGAGTGAAACGCTAGATAGCTGTTGGGTCGACGCGACCCGAATACTTCGTACACCACGTTATTCGACCAACGCCAGTTGCGTTGAACCCCACAACAGCGGAAGATCACCCGTCCGGGCTACCTTCCAGCTCTCCACGCTTATCATTCATTGGCACTCATCCACTTCGAATTGACGGCTGGTAACATTGATTCAATGGACATTGACATCATAATAGTACAGCACGGGACACGGGATCAGACCACTCAGATCGGAATAGCATTCACGAAATTGCCGTAACATAGAAACATTGGGAGGATTCGTTGGCAACACAACAGCAGATGGGGCGGAGGGAGTTATAGTAGTTCTAAAATGAACCAAGAGCTAGTCAATGGAGAGTAGGCGTCTGGTAATCAGAGTGCGAAATAATTGAAAATGGTGCCTTCGGGCCTTCCCCCTCCGGGCCCCAATACAATGCTCGAAAATCACTTGTTGTAGGCGGGTTAGTTCCTCAGTCGTCGCCCGAGAAACGAAGTGTTTACTATGGCAAGCCCAGCCATCCGCGAATAGCACATAGGATTCGGCGCGGTCCGAACCGCCTTCTGAACTGATGCGCCACGCCATTTCGTGGAAAAGAGTGTCCATATTCTCTCTCCCAAGGCGGAAAGAAGAGTTGACGCGACCCCACCAAAAACGCTCAGGGAAATTCTCGGAGTGGTTGAAGCGAGCGAGATCCGCCACCGCTGCACTCTCCGATTGCTCTACTAAAGAGGAGCTGTCATCCCCCAGCGGCCTTGTCGCCTGTTCTACTATCGCTCCGGATGACGATGAGGCTCCCCCGACATCAGCCGGCGTTTCATTGAGGTCGAACCCTCGCCCGACATCAGCCGGCGTTTCATTGAGGTCGAACCCTCGCCCGACATCGACCGGGGGTTCGTTCAGATCTAACTCCCCGCCAGAGGGCAGCATCCAACAAGAATTGGGGATAGGGACTTCCCACGGATCAATTCCCCCCTCCATGCCAAGAAAAGAACAGAGCATGGAGAGAAAACGGCTGATCAATGGAAATAGGACCCGAAACCAAGGTGGAAGAACCTCAGATATCGGGTCCGATAGCCTCCTACAGATTAGATAGAGCCGCACCACTATCACACCTGGCACATATCTTATTCCAGCACAACAAACGAAGAAGATCAGGCAACACCGGAAGAATTGTGCGAAATAAGTGAATTGATCCAGTTGGGGCATCATTGCTGTAGTTCCATTTCCTCTATCTCTATATCTCTTATATATATCTATATATATCTATCTATATATATATATAGATAGATAGATAGAGATAGATAGATATATATATCTCCAGAATGAAGCGTACGAATAGTTAGTCAAGATCTGCGGTAAAGAGACTACTGTCAAGATACAACCGGAGATATAGGGATTCGGGTGGTCAGTTTTTACCAACGGAAAGCATGGGGGAAGCTATGAGGGTGGGGGGTAGGGCTACCCGGCACTAGACCACCTTTCTAGACTCAACTCAACTAAAAGCCAACTAGAGTCTACCAGTCAATTCTTTACTGGAACCTGCTAGAGTAAGGGCCCGGGCTAGACTACACTGAACTAAACTGTAGTCGGGGGGGTTCAATAGTCTAGTGGGGCGGTCCTCTCCCGGGTAGTCCGGGGCGGTTCGCCAAATTCAATTATCGCTCACCGCCCCCCCCACGGGCTCTCGACCGCCTTAAAACCCCGCCTCCCCCTCTTCTAATTAACTCTAGTAGGGGGGTGGGGTGGGTCTGCATTGGGAGAGCGCCCTCGGGCTCGACCGGTTGGTCGAGATGTCGAGAAAAGTGGGTCCATATAATGTCGAGGGCTTGACTGCAGTACCATAGCCTCCTCCCACCCGGGGTGGGTGGGGGGCAATAGAAGTTGGGCGAGCCGTTCATTAATGACGCCTGCTATAATAAGGGCTAGAATCGAGGGTGGGCCCCTACTATTCTATGGCATCGGAGGAGATAGTTCGGTCGATGCCCTCGAATTGTAAGTGATTGGTGTAATAATCGGTCATTCTCTTTCCAACTCGTCCCAGAATGGGCGTTAGGGCAAAGAACAAGAAGAAAGCTACTGAAGGAATTTGTCCAATAGTCACATATGGTGCCTCCACGGGTTCACATCCGATCCGACCTGATAGTAAGCAATCCGCCAGGAAAAACCGAAAGAGTTTCTGGTAGATCGGACGAGAACTTGAGCTACGAACATACGAACTTTTCAGAAAAGGGAGAGCCAAAAGCGGTGGAAAAACGAGTGCTATTGCGGCTACACCTCCTAATTTGTCGGGTATACTGCGAGGAATGGCATAGATTGGTGGGAAATACCATTCCGGCACAATATGAGGCGGGGTGGCCATCGGATTAGCGGGTATATAATTGTCGGGATGCCCCAATACATTAGGAGCACAAGAAATCCAAATGGAAAAGAAGATAGCGGAAGCTACCCGACCTACTAGATCCTTCGCGTAAAAATAGGGATAAGAAGCGATTTTATCCATCTTTGAATGCACACCCAATGGATTATTCGATCCATATTGATGCAATGCGGCCAGATGAAGAGGACTGGCGCCTACTGGAATAAAAGGGAGTGGATGATGAGGACTAAAGAAACGATTTAAGGTGGCATTGTCCACGGGGAAACCACCCCACGGCCAAGTCACGATCGTATCTCCCACTACGGGTATGGCGCTAGCTGAGCTTGTAATTACCGTAGCTCCCCGAAAGCTCATTTGACCCCGAGGTAGTGCATGTCCTATAGAAGCAGTCACAATCATTAACAGGGAGATGACAACTCCGAGGCACCAAACAAATTCCCTAGGACTGTCATAACTCGCATAATACAAACCGCGAAAAATATGGGGGTAAACCACGATGAGAAACATACTTGCCCCATTAGCATGCATATAACGAAGCAACCAGCCCCCTTCAACATCTCTCATGATATGTTCTACGCTGTTGAAAGCTAGATCCACATGTGGTGTGTAATGCATAGCTGGAAAAACGCCGGTCACTATCTGAATGGCTGGACAAATACCAGCTAACGAACCAAACCCCCGCCAATGACTCGGATTGCTCGGGGTCGGATAATCTATCAAATGCTGGTTCAGTGTGGAGAATATGGGTTGTTTGAGAATGGAAAATCGTTGTGTCATGTCTCTGTCCCCTCAATTCGACTCCCCCTCAATGGAAATTTCCGGGTGCCAATCCCGCCCTACTATTCTCAAGGGCTAGCAGGTTTATTAATCTACTATGGCACCAAAAAAGATTTGCCTATCCTTAAAAAGCTAATCGGCATCGACTTCCCCATGCAGATCGGGCTTGTGTAGGTAGATGTGGGGAATAATCGGTGCACCTAGACTCCCCCGATCGGGCTTGTGTGTCTATCCCCATGCAGATCGTTGTGTAGGTAGATGTGGGGAATCCTTGTTTTCGGAGATACGACACGGTCTACTATCTATAGGGCCCGGGAGATAGTCTAGGCCAAACTAGACTCTAGTATAACGATGCAGTCTATATACGTCACATGAGTGGCCAGGCATGTTACGTATAGAATCAATTGAAGTTGAAAAGAATTCTAGCCGCCCTACAATTCTATGGACCTCTGAGAAGCAGCTTTATCGTGAGCTAGACCCATTCCATGTCCCGGGGGCCCTACTATCAACTATAGAAAGGCCCCACCCCGGCACTAGTTCTAGTAGGCCCCCCGTAGAGCCCTCTCAAATAGTAGGGCGTAGTGAACTGTTTCGATTCAGTAGGAGCATCCAGCCCCAACTCGCTAATAAGGAAGCATGTCCCGACCACCCGCACAGCCCCGTATGATAGAAGTTGGGTGCTTTCCCCTCTCATTATTAGCATTGTTTCGACGCTCTTGATCTAGAATCGGGCACTGCGGGGAAACCTCTGTTAATTAATAAGCCTGCTAGTGAAACTAGGAGATGGATAAAATAGACCAGCCATAACTTTTATCGCATGCTCCAGATGAACAGTGGGTAGGCCTCACACCCGATGCTTGGAGAGAACATCATTCCCACCCTGCAGGCTTAGATTGGTTCTTCCGGCTAGGCCCCTACGGGGTCAGTCTTGTTTTCCGTTGATTGCTTTTATGCCGCTGTTGCTAGTACTAATCCATCCCATAGATGTCTACTCCGATTGGAACCCCCCACTATAGATGCGGGTAGAAAGGGAGGGGAGGCTCACCTCTCTTTCTCAATGAGAAAGGGTGAGAATCACCCGGTTCATCGAGGCCCCCTACCTATATCGAGAAACGCCCCTCTCCTAATAGAATAGCTTGGAGGGAGAGGACCTGACGGTACTCGTCCGACCCCCGCTGGGAGCCTATCCAAATTATTGATTGGGGGGGGGCCCCTATCCATAGTAGGGGAGAGTATAGTAGTGTGAAGTGATGCCATAGTATAGTCCTCTAGTGATGCAGGACTATAGATAGTGAACGGTACACTGCATTGACGGTCAAGGCCGAGCGCCCCCGGGCGACCCGGTCTATCGAGCGGAGTGGGCGGCGATCCCCGTCATGATCCCCATCATATAACGTATGAGATGACCGGGGAGTAGATGACCAACCATCATCGGTGACCCCCATCATGCAACTATAGTTCGATGGCGCATGATCCTTCTTGCTCGAACAATCCCGTGTGTAATCTCCAGCCTTCACCGGCATATCTTATCCCCCAGCTATCTATAGTAGGGGCCGCCCTATAGATAGTAGGGGAGGACCACTCCTTTTTGCAGGGTTAGTGCATGCGGCGATTCATCCATCACGCAGCGTATATAAGAGAGATGACCCATGACTCGTCTATAGAGTGGGACAGAGTAGATGACCGCTCCCCACCTATCCTTCCTATGGGGCAACGGTGTTCGATCCTTCGATGGGGCGCGATCCTCGGTGCCGTGGGGGGAGGGCGGTCGACCATTGGGTTATTCCATTCGTGTTCCATTCAATGTTACTACATTCCTCGCTGCTCCTACAATCCTATCGTCTTCCCACAAGTGCTTACAACATCCCATGTTGTTCCTACCCGCCCATAGGTGATGCACATCCGAAAGCACGTGTTCCTTCCATTAGCAGAGACAGTTGACCCGATTGCCCTACTATTCTAAGGGCCAGTTGATTCAGCAGCTGAAGCAGCACCAGCCCT
Organism: Cryptomeria japonica; assembly: GCF_030272615.1. NCBI lineage: Eukaryota > Viridiplantae > Streptophyta > Pinopsida > Cupressales > Cupressaceae > Cryptomeria > Cryptomeria japonica. The sequence continues at coordinate 22,116 of NW_026730038.1, forward strand.
ACTCTATATAGCGGACTTGGATCAGTCGACCCGGAACCTGTGAATATGCCACACCAGTTCAGAAAGGAGCCACCTGCATGAGGAGTAGCTATAGCAGAGGCACCCTTTAAGGTTTACCTTGCCCTAAAATTCTATGGGGAATCGGTTCAGGTGCCAGTATATGATCGGGATCGAGACCCTTCCCGACCGGTTGCGGAGCTAGAAACGGTTGACTGGGATAAAGAATTCCCAATAGGAGCCGGGGCACCGGGCACCCTAGAGTTCCCCCCCGCCCGGCTATAGTTGGGGTCCTAGTGTCCCCTCGCTCTTCAGATTCACCAGTGGTAGTGATGGTTCGGGATCGAGTCGCTTAGCCACTAGTAGCAGCTTACTCATAACCAATTGATCCCATTGACTCGGAACCACGAATAACATATCTAGATAGAGCTCGTTCCCCAGTCCCCTAACTAAACTCGAGAGGTCTCGTGGCACCATAAGCCCAAACGGAGGTCAGGGAAAATCGGCCTCGTCAGCAATGGATTTGTATATTCATCTGCTATTATCTCCTAGCTCGGTCACCCGTGTCTGCCCCTGTCTCCGCTACGGGGGGCTCTATAAATGGAAGGGATGTTGGGCAAGCTGCTGGCAAGGAGGATGCTCGAGAATCTTCGATCGCTGGTTCCTTATAGAAAGAGTAGGGCAAGCAAGCCATTATTTCGACGTTAGCTGGTTCTAGATCAAATGCGAATGGAACTGAATCCGTATCTGGAGGATATGGAGCCGGCTATCGACCTGGAACTTCCTGTACTAATGGATCAACTCAATCCACTGCCTCCGCCCCGTGCCGCTTGCTCCGCTTCCGCTGTCTCTATCTCTATCTCGATGACCCTTTAGAATAGTAGGGCCCCCCCATTATAGTTGTTGTTTTATATTATTGGGGGGGCATGTTACGTATAGAATCTAGAAGATAGTCTAGCCCTAGAATAATAAAGAGAGGGAGATCGATGAGCAGAACTTCTAGATCTTTCTCGGTGCTGATTATCGATCCCATAGCCCTCGACATTATATGGGGCGAGGGGCAGCACCAACCAGAAAGAATTGCTTTCCATCCGGGCCATAGAATAGTAGGGGCCCTCCCTCTAGATTCTATACGTAACATGCAACTAAAGTTCGAAAGCATTGTTTCTTCCACTCTATTTTGCTTCCCACCAATCAGCATCCCTAACCCCTTCTATTCCCTCCCACCAACTATATCTTCCACCAACTCTCCTCATGCCTACCATAGAATTGTAGGGCCCTCCCACTTATTCTAGCTTATACTAGCGTCAAAATAGCAGGCTGATGCCCCGGGTGGGTGGGAAACTTGACTATAGGTTCGCCCAAACAAATATATATATATTGCTTCCATCCTTGTTCAACTAATTTCCTAACGCTTCCATCTGTCTAATCTAGTCTCCCTGCCTTCCGAACAATCCATCCATAATATTCTTTGTTTCCTGTCCTAACGCAAAGAAAAATATTGATAGGAGCAAATTGGACAAAATTATTAGCTCGAATTAACGCCCTCCAGTCTGAGCTACCGGTGAACACCAATCTATTCAATCTCGACCAATCCCGACCTGGTGAGGTGTGGTTCCTATGCTACCTATGCCCTATCTATAGTGGGCTACCGGTGCTTACCACTCATTCTCTTTATCAGCAGGTCCAACCGGCGCGGGTGCATACCAAGCAGCCCATCTCTACAGCCCTAGCTCATGGAGTACCGGTGCTCACCAAGCATTCTATCTATCCACAGCGGCTAGTCCCATCCCATCCGAGGCGGCTCCCATCTCTACCAATCGAGACAGACTTCTTCCATCTATCCACAGCGGCTAGTCCCATCCCATCCGAGGCGGCTCCCATCTCTACCAATCGAGACAGACGGTGGATTTTCACCAACCAATAGAGACAAATGAGGTGCATACTTTCTGGGGCAGACTAACCTGGGGCATACTCTGCATCCGAACCAATCAATGAAGTGCACATCCCAACCAGTCTCTTGGGCGGGATCTAACCATTCGAACCCAGCGAGGTGATGGTGCGGACCAATCCTCCCATACACAACCCGAGGTGGGGTTATCAATAAAGATTTAAGACCAATCGCCGTCATTACTACTACTTTCATCCTCAACCGGGAGTGGTTTAACTGGGAACAAAGCTCAGCTAATCGATTCGCATCTGTGCCCATATAAGCATACTTTCCCATACCAAGTATGCGTGCGAGATTGATGTTTCCATGCAAACGGATGCTATCATTATGTGTATCTGATCGCCATGAGGAAAACCAAACAGATAGCTCCGAGAATAGAGGAAATAAAAAAGCGGTGGGTGGTTTACGGAGCATTCTATTAATATATGCTGGTGGTACGAATATCTAAATAGATAGATATCTATATATATATGCTGATGGTCTTCCATCAGGGACTCCAAAAGGTTTCGTCCCTCTCTGTACTCGGATCGATGATAGCATGAGAGGGAGCTTCACTCAGGGACTGACCCTGCCGTCCTTCCCTTCCGTTCGGGTTTCAGTAGTACCATCTTATTGCTATGCCCCTATGACCGTTCAGTGATGTGTTACGAATCCTATAGTTGCCCGGGAACAATTCTAGTTCTCCCTCCCACCCCGATCTTAGTTCCACCCCCCCACTATAGTTGTTCCGGGAGGCTATAGATTGCGGGGGGGAGGGCCGCTATTTTAGTGCCGTTGGCGGGAGGATATAATCCACAACCCCTACTATTTCAAGGCTCGTTCAAACGGCGAAGGAATATCCCTATCATCATTTTTGTTACCCACCAGACCCACATACCCGAGGAGCTACAGGCATTTCTGGATACACTCGATGCACCATTACTGAATGAGATCAATCGACTCTTAGGACTTCTTTGCGGGATAAGCTACACTATTTTAACAAATAATCGCGCGCGTGGCTCACAAACAATGTCTGCTATTTAGGGCGGGCCCGTAACCCTCTCGAAACGCCTCTATGACCACCTGAGGCACCTCCATCCCAGCATCCATTGGGTCCCAGTATCTCGATTCTTCTTCGGATGTTCGGAGGCTTGAGCGAGAATCCAATCCCCGGCCGGGCCTCCCACCCCTGCCCCTCCTTCCTTCTATATTGCATACGGATACTGATTCGGGGAGGGGCGACACAGATACTGATTCGCAGGGAGGTGCACGGACGGATGGAGAAGCGGGATACACTTCCGAATCAATATCTCCCGGGCTTACGGACCCATCTGATGATGAATGGACCAACTAAGTCGGTGGCCCCTACTATTCTATGGCGGCTTCTTGGAGGCAAATGAATCTATTCATCACAGATGGACTCAATTAGAGAGAGACTTCCCTCGAGTTGAGTTGAGCTCCACAACTATAATCGGG
>NW_026730039.1:0-12500 GCF_030272615.1 Cryptomeria japonica
TTAACCAACATTTGCTGAATAAGCTGCTACTCCTATCCCTAACGGTCTATATATTTCATACCCTATCCTTAACAGGATAGATATTTAAGACGACCCTAGATCTATTGATATATCTATTGTCATAACCTTGTCCCAAAGCATTACACTTCATTACATAGGTGTTTGTATAATATAGAGTGGCAAAAACTGGATTTGTGCACATGGCCTCAATACTGAAAAAGCTTAGGTACCTACTTTCATCGGGTGAAAGAGTAGGGCAAAAGCCACTTGTGTTTGAGGAGTGAGTATAATGAGGGTTGCTACTATGGAACCATCAATTCTTATCCCATATAATTGTAGGGGCTGAGCCTAATATCAGACAATAAATGTTCACAAACTCTTGAGGATCATGGGGATTGGCCACTCAGCCATAGCTTGAATCTTGTGTTAGTCCACCCTAACTCCTTCATGATCGGGTGGCCGCCCTGCATTTCAGTCAACTTTTTCTTTTTATCATCTAGTTGGTTTGCTTCCAAATGCAAAGCACTTCATCAACCTACTACGGATGGTTCTCCCATCATATGCTGTAGACGTTTCATATAATGAAATAACAAATAACACCCTGTAGGGGAAACCCAGATGATGGGCTTGAAGACAGGGTTCATAAGGCGGCTTTGCAATGTAGATGGGAGCATTCTACAGCCCAAAAAGATGACCACAAATATCTTGTAATGGTTCCTCGTCGTGTGTCTATAATGTTGTTTTGGATCTGTTTCCCTGCAGCGTTGATACAGATTTTCTGGTATCTTGCTCGAGATTTCTAATCTGGTAAATCAAAGATACTACCCCATGCAGCAATTGATCTAGCAGATTGTCAATGACTGGAATAGGAAATTGATGCTTGAGTGTGATTCTCCTGAGCTATTAATAGCCGCCCACACACATTCACTTATTCCCTGCGCTGATTAATTAGAGGAGTGCCTTTTTTTTATGACCATAACTATTATAGTAGAGAATGGACCACTATAAAGGTAGGGCTAGGCTGAATGATACAAGTATCTAGCATCTCTTAATACAGCCCATTGACTCAATTTCATTTTTGTTCTGATCGGCAACTGTTTACTCCTTGGAACTAATTGAATGGCATAATTGTGATTATGCAAAGGAAGCCCTATTGGGTTCTCTCGGAATACCTTTTGATGCTCATCTAAAACGGAAGGTCTACGTAGGGGCCACCCAACAATAATAGAATAATAGGGCTCCCACCAGGGGTGGGTGGGAGGATATAGGGATTGCTTCCCACCCACCCGCTCAAGTTCCCGGCACTATAGCTACCCGGGCTTCGAATAGTAGGGGCGGGGTGGGAGGCCCCTACGATAATATACCTCCCGGGGGGCGGCTGGGGCTCGCCCTACTATTCGGCTGGGGGAACAGCGGAGAATTGTTAGGGAGCAGCGGATTACTACTGTTCCTGTTCTTGCTATAGGGATACACATGATCTGGACATTTCGTCTCGCCCCCCCTTCTTACACTGTTCCTGTTATTGCTATAGGAATACAGATGATCTGGACATTTCGCCATCTGGGCAAGGGATATGCCCATCTGTTCTTGCTATAGGGCAATACAGACAGAATACAATCTCATGCAATCTGTTCTTGCTATAGGGCAATACAGACAGAATACAATCTCATGCAATTGAGGCGTTAGGACCCTCTTGTGATGGAGGGAAGGACAGATGGGTGGGGGCCCTCCTTTGCTTTGGAGGGATCGATTCGGCCCCGTAGGGCCCCTACCCTACCCCTAGATGACAGACGTAACATGGGTGGGTGGTCCCTACTATTCTATGGCGGAGGGCGAGAGTAGGGCCCCCCCTACTCTTCGGGCCCACCCCCAACTTTCTTTCCCTACCTTCCTTCCGGGGCCTCCCCCCCTACACAAATCCACCCAACTCTAGTTCCCCCCCTCTATATAGTTCCTCCCACCCTAGACAAATCCACCCAACCCTACGCTACACCCAACCCTCCACAACACCTAACACTACCAACCCAAACTTACTACCAGTTACCAACAACTCCAACCCACACATTACCTTTACCCAGTTACACTCCAACAGCGCAACAGCGCATACTAGCCCCCACCTTTCCTACCTAGCTCTACCCCTTTCTAGATACCCACCACCCCCCAATCATTCCTACCAATCCACCCCCACTTCAGTACTCTATCCCCATACTACAGTTACAAGTTCGCGCTGAACAACTACGGGGGCGCTGCTACTTTCTCTTACAGACAGCACTCCCCTGGCCCTACTATTTCTATCTGGGAGAGCTATCCGGGGGTAGATCTGGGGGTGGGGCCATCCTTAACGATTCCCATAGGGCCGGCACATTCTTTCTTTATGGATTAGCATCTCCAGCTTGCCTTCCCCCCGTAGGGCCTTCTGATTGAAGGGTGGAGATTAGATTCTATACGTAACATGCCAACTATCAACTATCTCCCGGAGATGAAAGATTCGTATTTCATGTTGAGTATAGGGATTCGGATTCAAGAAGTACTGCTGTTATTTTCCGAGGCCGGAAATAAAGAGGATCGTGGTAGCGGGTGATCGCGGGAGAGGCTGGCATCGGTATAAGTGGTATCATCAAATCCCATCAGACTGCCTCCCTAATGGAAAGGGTTAACCCGGATATACGGGATGGATGGATTCCTCACCCACCGGGAATTGAGGGTAGAATAGTAGGGGCCCTGCTATCCGGGGGTAGGGGGTAGGGCCATCAGATAGAAATAGTAGGGCCATCCAAGCTTCCCATCCTAGATTCTGACGATTCTATACGTAACATGCCCACTATCATCCCACCCACAATAATCTGTTTAGGGGCTCTAGCAGGCGTACATTAATAAGAGGAGAGCTGTTGATTGTAGGGCAGAGGATAAATGAATAGTAGGGCCATAGAAAACTAAACCATATTAGCAACCGGCAACCGGGGGCCCTCCCACCCTAGGCTCCGCCACTAGCCTACATTCCTTAGGCCATTATTGTAGTTCGCAGCACTAACTACAATCAATCCATCAACCTCGGGAGTCGGATAGCGCCGGCAGTTTAGCAGTATAGAGAATGTAGTTAGGTTCGGGTAGGTGGTATGGGTCTGATGGGGTAGGTCGATAGAGAAAGTAGGTAGGGGTGGGGGGTAGGTCGGTAGAGAAAGTAGGTAGGGGTGGTATGGGTCTGATGGGGTAGGGGGCGGTATGCCTGGGAGGAGTAGATGCACCACTTCCGGCTGAGCCCAGCCCCCGGAGAGAAAGGTTGATGGATTGAAGGATATACAGGTGGATGGATTGAAGCCCTTCTCTCATATTATTGTTCATGGATTGAAGGAGAGGCCTCACAACTATAAAAGAAGGGCCACCCTGCTTCCCCGGCAACTCAATTGTGCCGGGGGTTACTCTAGCAGGCTAATTAATTAAGGGTGGGGGGGAATTATAGATAGTTGTTCCCGGAGAGGGGATAGTTTGATGATCAAGATGATGATTCCATTCAAACCGTTGCCCATGTCCTTCCCAAAGCCCGCCTATCTCCCACCTACCGACCTAGATATGGAGAGGGGCTATAAGTTTGGATAGGGCGCTCTCCCTATCGCCTTTCTTTCAATAGGGGTGAGTGCAGTGAGCCCCTCCTTTCTAACCCCTACTATCTATAGGGCAAGGGGGGTGGGGGGTGCTCGACTTCAGTTCTGGAGTGCCCGGGCGCCGCTCCTCTGTCGATCTACAGGAAGGTGGGTGGTTCGCTGCGCTCACACCATAATGAGAATTGGTTCACTCACAACTATAGAAAGAAAGCCCCCGAGGGGGGGAGGGAGAGATAGAGAGAGCCATAGGACAGAACGGAGAGGGACTGATCTATTACATATAGAAGATAGCGCCCCCGTAGGGCCCCCGGGCCCAGTTGCCGGTTCACCTATGGGATGGGCAGATGCACGCACAGGGAAGGAGATCGACGGCCCATCCCCGGCTTACTCCCCACTATGAAGGTAGGGCGACGGGCAGCCTTCCCTACAGACAGCCCCATTATAGAGTAGGGCCTTACTCCTGGACGGACAGGGATGGTCGACAGGGAGGCAGATGGACGGATTCAATTGTGGGTGGGAGGAGTTTTGAAGCTGGCAGGGTTCAATCAGCAGGTTGCTGGCCTAACATTCTTTGTTACCGGTTGCCCTCAAATTCTATGGTCCTATCTTTCCTAATAGAAAGTGATAAAGAAGTTATTGGGGTTCACCTTCCCTTCCCTCTCGGAGTCCCGCCACCCTTCACCGGCCACCCTTTGAACCCCAATTCTAGTAGTAATTGGAAGGGGCAGGCAAGACATAAAGTTTCTATCCGGTTACCCGGCTTCATTGCCACCCACCCCCTGTTCGGAAGCAGGCCCTTTATCCCAACGTTCGCCGGGCCAGTTGCCTTCCTATCTCATTCTTCTCCTCGTCGCCTAACTTACAATCTAGTTCGAGCAATACCCTCTAGTCGTTGGATGGAAGCTCGTCAATGGATGGACTGCCGGAAACCCAGCAGAAGGAGGCCAGAAAGCAAGCAAGGCCCCATAGAATTGTAGGGGCCCATGAACTGAACAATCCAACCTAAGGGCCCCCTCATCCGACTAAAGGAGGGTGAGGAATATATGGTCGGTTTCTCGGGGTTGGGGTGAAGGCGGATAGATCCATCCAACTCTAGCTCGAGCATGCCATTAATGCAGGAACCAACCGTGCAGGGGTGAAGGATGGCAGGTTCCTGAGTTAGTCCCTCCGAAAGTAGGAGAGGAGCCCATCCATGAGGCCGAGGGGGTGCCATCCTATTACACCCTCGGTTAGGAGGTGGACAGGAATTCTATAAAAAAGGGCAATTCTATGGGGGTAGGGCTTGATTGAAGCCTGCATCAATAAGTGCTAGAAAACTCCGAGCTCGGTGGGAGGAGGCTATGGAGCCCCTACGATAATATACCGGCGGCTGGCCCCCCCTACTATGTCGAAAGGGTTCTTGATAGAAGGGGGTGGGTGGGAGGAGATAGAGGCGCCAGGTCCACTATGGCAAGGCAGGCGTGAATCTGGTGTTTCTCGATAGAGGCGGGAGATAGACGGCCATCTGACGGCGGATAACCGAGGCGGGAGAGAGTCGCCCCTGCTTTATTAGTTCTTGGCAGAGGCCATATATCCGGGAGTAGAGGGTCGTTGAGTTGAGCTAGCTCTGTTGGGTTCGCCGCCCTATATAGATAGATGGGCGATCAGAGATTTATTCGTGATGGAGTATTAACGGTCGAGCCCAGCGTCGGGCCATATCCATATAACTGTGCTCTCAATCAATCAATATGGAGCGGGAGTGGGAGATGGGAGATGGGACATCACTTCGCTTCGATAGGCGTTTCCGTGGTTGCACCGCGATCGGCGAGATCGCCTACTATAGATAGGGGTAAACCATGAACCATAAACCCTTCATCCCCTGATTCATAGCTTGCTCCGGACGGGATTCCTCACCAGATAAAGCTGGGGGCAGACCACCAGACAGCTGAGCTAAGCTAAGCTATGACTCATCATCCATCTATTATAGACGTGATATGACTGATGACTGAGGGAGAGGTCGAGCAGATGAGATGACTGGTGTCCTTTTTTCCGGGGTGGGAACTTAGGAGAACCGCAACCGCTCAAAATAGTAGGGGCCACCCACCCCAGGGCTAGAATTCCCCCCCACCTCCTGACGTTCCCAACCCCCGTAGGGCCATAGAATAGTAGGGGCTGCCATTAATCAGCCAATTATTTCTAATTGCCCTACTATAACTATAATGGGGGGTGGGGGGGGTTGGGTGGAATCCGGAACGCAATAGACCATAGAATTGATAGGGGTTGGGTGGAATTCTAGTTTACGGAGATGCCGTAAAATGGTTTGGGGTGAACTACAAAGGGGTGGGGGGCATGTTACGTATAGAATCTGGCCCTACCTCCCGGGGCCATAGAATTGGGCGGGGCCCTCCGATTTGCATGCACACCCGGATAGCCTAACCCCGGGGGGGGTGGGATTCTAGCTGTGTCCTTCCTTCCGCCCTATAGAATATGGAGGTAGACGAAGGAGGGCATAGGGGAGCATAACTGGGTCTCCCTCTCCCGAGAAGGGGGTTCGAACCTGCAGGGATATGGGCCTGACGAGTTGACCAAAGGTAGATAAAGATAATAGTTCGTGATGCCCCTGCCCAGGCTAAGCTGCGAGTGCGGCTATATATAGTTGGAAGTTGGACTAGGACATTTATGCCCAGATAGGATCGGGGCCCTCGACCAGATAGGTATATAGGGCAAGCGGATTCACTACGCTCACCCCCATATCTATATAGATGGAGTCGAGCACCGCATCATCCATCAGTCGAGCTCTCTCTCAATGCCCAACCCAACGGGCATCGAATTCCGATACTGTAGGCTAGAACCTAGAGGCCATTTCTAGTTTCAACTACAACTGATTGGACCTAACCCAACTGCCACAGACAGATACCACAGGCAGATACCTTACCATCAATAGCTGGGAGAGCCCCTCTATCTATATGATATGGCAGCTGGGATCAAACCGAGTTCGGATGAGAGAAAGCAATGAGAGAACCGGATGATTCTATTCTCCGCAAATAGGCCCTTGGGGCCTATAATTCCCCCCCACCTTATTCTAACAGGAGCTCGGAACTGGAGGCTAATGCCGGACGGAATATATACGAGATAGCGGCGAGGACCGCAGCAGACACCCCAACTTGCTGCAATGCCACCCACCCGAATCATAGGGTCCCCGGGAGGGCTCTCGATATCTGCTTTCATTAGCAGGCTGACCCTACTATTCTAAGGGTTTCTATCTTGTTTATTCTAGCAGGCTGATTCCTACTATTCGCCTGCCTGCATGCAGAGGGTAGATTAATTGGTGGGAGGATATAGAGTACGGCAGTTGGGGCCGTTCCCCGGGGGCTTTCTAACTACTAACTATGGGTGAGTTACTGACTATGGATCAATGGATTAAACTGCTGAGCGATATGGCGGTGGTGTCTCTACCTTCTACTATGCTCTTTGGTCAACCACTGGATCCCTTAGAATAGTAGGGCCTCTGGGACCGCGATGCGAAGGGAAGCTAGGACTATTGGGTATGCTAGGCAAGGTTACTACGGCGAGGATGCTGGATCAAGACCAATCGGTTCAAAGCCATCGACTGAAACTAGCTGCAATACTGCTGGATCACTACTCTCATTTGTAACGAGGTCAATTGCTCCTGGGTGAACTAAGGGTTCGAAAACGCCTAACTTGTGAGGGCAAAAGGTAGGTAGTAAACCTATGGATCGAGCCATCCATGAGAGGATCCGGGAGAGGCCTGGAGCGTGGAGGCGGTCGATCTGGTAATGCGACTAATTAGCAGCAGCGCTGAGCCATGGAAGGGGAGCTATCCATCGAAGTCGTAGTGGCCGGGCATGGTATTCGGATAATCGGAGCAGAGCCCAAGTACCCGGGTCAACCCCAAATCTCTGATCTCCCTCCCTCAGATGGTGACTTAATCGAATGGCCCAGAGATAAGATAGCATCGCTGCTCCAACCCTTGTTCCTCGGATAGATAGGAGAGGCGGGTGGGAGGGAATAGAAGGATGTGACTCGTATCGACCGTTCCTCGTAAGCTTGTGGTGGTGATATCAGTTGAGTGGCATCATTGCGATCATTATGGATTCGGCCTTTGAATGACATTCTAAATAGCTGGGACCGATTGATGCATAGAAGCAGCAGGGATGGGCGGGCACGAGACGTGGGCCCTATATATCTATCTGGGCTTCTTAGAACCGGGCGGGAGTAATAGGGAATAGTTAATCCATAGGCAGGGTTTGATCCGGAGCCCTTCCCTTAATCGAATAGGGCTTTGGGACGTCGATCGCCATCCAGATCCAGCAAGTGAGACCGGCAAGTAAAGTCAAACAAAATATATATATATGGATAGGGGGACCTCGACATTCATTAATTCCTAAATGCATTTATGTAGATAGGGACCTCTTCATCCCCTTAGAATAGTAGGGCCCGGCTCCCACCCACCCGGCTCGATCTGGCCGGTTATTGCTCTATCTTTCCATCGCATACCCCTTAGAATAGTAGGGCGAGTTACTCTAGCAGGCCCCGTAGGGGAGGCCGAGGTAGCTTATGAACTATATTAGCAACCGGGCATGTTACGTATAGAATCTTGGCTGCCCTATTATTCTATTATTCAACTATAGTTATAGTTAGTGGGGTAGGGGCCCTAACTAGCCATAATTCTATGGACCACCCCCGGAACGGCAAGTGGGAGGGAATCTAGAGTTCTCCAGAATAATAGAAAATAGGGGCCGGGTAGGGCTTTCGACGACGAATAGTTCTATGGTTCGGCTGTTTATCTTCTATACGTAACATGGGTGGGTGGGAACTATAGTGCGAATAGTAGGGCAGCCATCTACCGACTAGCCTATAGAATGGTAGGGGCCATCCCAAGAAGTTAGCAGGCTGATTAATTAACACCCAGATATTAATTAGCGAATAGTAGGGGTAGAATAGAACTATTCAACTATAATGGGGGGTGGGCATGTGTAGTATAGAATCGAGATGCTTCTGGGAGGGCACCTTCCAAGCACCGGAGCGAGAAAGAACCTTCCAAGCACCGGCTAAACTCTATGTTGCTTTCGAGAAAGGAGCAAATCCTCAACTCGTTAATTAGGCCATCCGGGGGTTAGGGTTAGGTAAACTCTCCTACAGTCTATCCAGAGAGAAGGGCTATCCAGAGAGCACTCCCGGAACTAATCAACTACCGGGTAATGGAATTCCTTCCAAGCACCGGTTAGCAGAGAGAAAGCTCCTTGCCGCCCTCGGTTAGCCTACCTAATCAACTAATTTGGATCGACCTTCCAGATTCTTTTTGAACAATAAATCCCCGTAGGGCCGGTTGGTTGCGGGTGGGGGGGAATTATAGCTTATTTTAGTTGTTGAACTGCTTTCTCATTTCTATGTAGTGAAGTCGGTGGGTGGGTGGCCCCCCCGGGAGGTAGATTATGGTGTTGGGCCAAACTATGAAGGATGTTGGGCCAAACTAATCGACTACCGAGTTCCATCCGAGCATGCTTTCATGGCACGAGGGTAGGGACGGAAGGAAGGTCAAAATTGATGCCTAGGGGAAGGTTTGTGCCTCCCTTCCTCCATGGCTTTCTTGCCTATAGAATAGTAGGGCCTTCCTTCCGTAGGAGCCCCCTTAGATATAGTAGGCCAGGCCGAACAATCCAACCATTCCATCCTGTAATAAACCCAGGGAGGCTTCCTTCATTCCATCCTGTAATCAACCGGGGGTGAGGACAGGTTCATTCCATCCCGTGTAGGCGGGTTATAGCTATTATGTATGCTCCCCTAACTACCTTACCCTAACTTCCTATCTAGAGCGCTGGTCCTCCTCTATCTCTTTGTTCACTTCTCTCTGGGCGAGCGATGGACCTTCCTTCCGTTAGTCCCTGGACTATTCTTTGTTTCAGTGGGGCTGTAGACAACTCCTTTCCGAACTCCTTTCCGTGTTGCAGGGTTGCCCAGTAGGGCAACACTTCCAACGTGAGATGAATTGAGAATACAATGGCCGGAGAACAAGAAAGCAAAACAGGATGGTCCCCTCGGTCCAGCTCAGCATTACTCCTCGGGAAGGCCAAAGAATGTTAGCAGGAGGGTAGGCAGACTGTCATGCTATTGCCTCCCAACCTCGTGAATTCTCCTCGAAACGGCTCTCCACCCCCGGTAGTCCTTCATTCACTCCTACCTTCCGACACTCTCATCTGTCAATAATTGCCGAGATATCGATTGGAAATACTTGATCTGGTAGAGATGGGAATCAATCGTCGAGTCCTGTGCCTGGATCCTTTGTTTCCGGAAGTCTCCAGTCGCTTTGTTTCTTTCTGTTAGCTGGGGGTGGGGAATCCCTTAGAATAGTAGGGGGGGTGGAAAACTATAGCTGCTGGAATTTGAGTTAACGTTATCATCCGAGCTAGGGCCCTGGGCCACCCTTTCTTCACACCCTCGTCGGTTAGGCACTAGGCCAATCCAACAGGTATTAGGACAGGAAAGCTTTACTATCCGAATGACTTTTCGGCAAGAACTATAGCCGGAGGAAAGAAAGATGCTAATCCAACGAGGGCGGATGATAATTGAAGGAACCTCCGTTTCGGTAACATCATTACCCCCGGCAATAAGATAATAAATCTATCTCCGTATCTCCCAAACTGTCTGGTGGATGGGACAGACGCGAGCAGCAGCAGAGACTCCAACCCAACTTCTCTTCCCATGCGCCCATCCTCACCCGTGCAGGGGTGTAGCATCCTATCTATAGAACTTCTCTTGCCATGCGACCAATGAAGGTAGGCTTCGGAGGGTCCTCGTTATTAGGTATGGGATTTTATTGGACTCGAACCGTGTAGACGCGAGCAGAGACTCCAGCAGAGACTCCTCACGGGGCCCTGGAGAACTTGGAGGATTATTGGGATGTTACGTATGGATGCGCTGAAAGGAAGGCCATCATCGTGCAGGAGCGATTCTATACGTAACATGCCAACAGTAATAGAAACCTCTTGATTAATCAGCTTGCTAGAATAGGGGGGGCCACCCATCTGCCCCGGCCTATTCGACCACCCATTCTACCGAACTATCGAGTCCGGGAAGCAGGGTGGAAAACTCTAGTTCCTGGGAAGCTCCCTTGTTACTCTAGCCCCCTACTATTCCCGGTAGGGGGGGCGAATAGTAGGGGCCTATTGCCATAGTAGGGGCTGAAGCACCGTGCAGGGTGGGTGGGAGGACGTGCCAGGGTCTTCCTCCTTAGAGCCAACTACCTGGCCCCCCCTGGGAGGTAGATTATTGTAGGGGCCCTCCCTCTATGCAGGGTGGTTATATTGATCACCCGGCACATCAGAATAATGGCAGTGTGCATTCATAGGGACTATAGTTAGGGGGAGTCTATCTCCGGCCGTATCAACCCATTACATTGCATTATTAGACGATGGTTCATTCATCACCATCATCCGAGTACCGGCGCCTGTTATGCCTTAAATAAGTTGATCCATGCCATCTATATCCACCCACCCACAATTGAATCTGGCCCTATCCAATCTATTGTTTGGCGTTCTACTATCTCACATTGTTCCATGTGCTTCGATTGAGTTCGTTACTCCTAAACTAAGGGGAATGCCTGCTACTCATATTAGTGTAAGTAGCCGGTAGAGGTAGGTTGGGCCACTACTCCCTGGGCAGATGTCCATTGGGCATTCGTAAACGGTTGGTTTTACCGTTCCCGCCCCCCGTAAATTGTCCACCTTAGCGGTTACGGCCTATTCTCCCACCCTGAAGTTATCCACGGTTCTCATTCTCAATCTTGCTGTGGGTTACCCAGGCCCATCCGCATTAGCCACCGCCTAGGGTTTGGCAGCTCCCGAATGGAGGTGGGTGGGAGGGAGTTATAGATGAGCTTCCAGACCTTTGCGGCTAGCAGGATTGAGGGCTAACCCCCTCGCGGGGGTGGGTGGATATAGGAATAGTTCCGGGTTGTGGCAAATTCCTTCGTTGTTACTTTATTGTGCTGGGAAGAGTTCTTCATTCGACCAGCCAGCCTAATAAGTGGTTGTGGTTGAACCACCTCCTCCCTCCTATCCTCAAGTTGGAAGTGTTTTACCGACCTCCCCCCTGCTATCGAAGTAGGAAGTGGTTGAACCAGTTGGAATTTACCCGCTCCGCCTTACTCCAACCTGGTCCAACGGCACCTCTCAATTCTCTGACCACCTCAACTAGAATCCCCACCCAACCCATCGGGACTTATCTATGTCGAAAAGGGGTATATTCTGGTGTGGTAATGTTGGGTGTTGGTAGTGAAAGAATGAGATTGCCGATGAACCATGGACGTCACATTATCAATCTACATTTCAAGATTACTTGGTCAGCCGGTACCGACCAAGTGTCCCAATGCTTACTTAAAGCCGGACACGCTTATGCCGTCCTATTCGCCATTCGAGCCCCCGTACCCGCCCGGGCGACCTGGCGAGATAGAGCCCCGGCACTCGTTATCACCCCCGGGTGCAACTTAAGCCGCCCAAGTGTCCTATATTGTGATAGCCCTATCTGAGCAGGATACCATATTTTAGGCCGTTGCCAGGTGTCACTTACTCTCCCATGCGATAAATCTCCGTTCTTTGTTCGTGTATGGTCCGGCCCATCTCGTATGATATGTCTGCTCAGCTTAGTTCTATACGTAACATGTTTCCTATGCATGCAGGGGTGGGTGGGAGGACTATGCCGGGGAGGTTGGTAGGTAGTAGGTAGGTAGGTATCCGGGTAGATAGAGAGGTAGGTAGGTAGGGGCCTTCCCACCCCACCCTGATTAGCGGTAAGCCCCCGATAGCCCATACTACATGGGTTGGTTCTCCCCACCCTACCATTCCCACCCCACCCTGCTGCATTGGCGGTCAGCCCCCATAGCCCATACTACATGGGTTC
>NW_026730039.1:17500-25312 GCF_030272615.1 Cryptomeria japonica
CAGAGAAAGCATAGTCAGTAGCATCCCTTCTGGATCGAAAGATTGTTCCGGAGCCGTAAGCGAGTTACCCGGTCGTTGAAGCAAAGGCAACAGAGGCTAAGGCATAGGAGGCAGAGGTACGCTTTCTCATTTCATATCTTTGAAACCCAACTGCATCCTCACTATCACCATAAGCAAGAAAGGCCGAGTCACCATCACCGTATCATCCAGTTCCAGTTGTAAACCCATAATACATCGAGGTTTACCCTTCTCGGGTAGCTATCTACCCAGCAACAGATTCAATTCCGGGTGCAAGGGCACCATCAGCACCGGTTGTTCCAGCAGTTGAAGCACCAATAGCACTAGTAAAGGTAGGCCGGCTTTAGTGATTTTCCAGGATGTGATGTTCCGGCAATTGGTCCTAGATATGGTGTTGCTATATTCGCATATGTTCTTAGAATAGTCTTTTCAGCTCCTTAGCCAACAGTAGCAGAGGTGGAGATAGGAGAAGCTAGGGTGGAGGGAAAGGAAGGGAAGGCAGGGGGGAGGAAGTAGCACCGAAAGTTTTCCTCGTTGACTAAAAAGCACTACTAACAACAACAGTTGCACTTGATCAATATTGAAACCTGGGATCCCTCCCAATTTGATAGCTTGATCCACCCTGAGTTTGATAAATCTTCAGCTGCCGCCATTCGTCCTTCCGCTGGCACTCCTTGCCACCGACCAAGGACGACCAAAGGTACCACTTCTTATTGATCGAGTAATTCTGTGCCAAATTGCCGGATCGAGAATCTCCTCCTCTCCTTAATGATCCAATGGTTCGAACAGCCTTGATGATCCAATGGTTCGAACAGTAAGAATGGAGAAGTAGCACCTAATGCCATCATCTGTGGTTCCCCGGGTCCTGTTCTCCTTTACCTAGCCGCCCAACACAGATTCCGAAGAAACCTATGATCGATTCAGTAGTTCCTGTTGATTAATAACCAGCATCCAAGAGAGCACTTGTTTAAGTCGATCCAGCAGAAGCAGATTAAGCTCTAGGAGCGGGGTCAGTAGCTTACCTTGAAGCAATTGCCTATAGAAAAAATGGGGGGTCCACCTGTAGCATATACATCCCTTTTATTGAAAAATATATATAGCCTGTATCCCTTCCGGGTTGAGAGCCAGATCCAATAGCATAAGACACAGGGGCGGAACCACAGAGGGCAGCATTAATGGAGCCAGCAGAATAGGTAGTTAACCACCCAGCGGGAGACCGTACATCTTAGCTAGTAGCAGCTATATACTATACCAAAATATGGGACGACCAAATAATGTCAGTAGCAAGGGCGGATCTCGGCGCAGATTCTATAGCATACCTAGGTCGCCCGGTCCCTACTATTCTAAGGTAGTTGTCCATATGATATAAATAAAGCCCACATTATATAAATAAAGCCCACATCGGTGTCGATAAAATCTCCCGGCACATTTCGAAATCCAGTAGCGAAGGCAAGGGAAAAGCACAGTAAGCAGCCCTACCAACTTTCCATGACCTAGTACCAGTAAATGATCCAGCAAGGGCAAAGGTTGGAGTAATGGGAAAGGTAGAAGCTTAAGAACCATCATCATTAGCGGGGGTAGGGGCATAGCTTGTTTTAGTTCCTCCAGTCACGGAGTCCCTAGTCCAAAATTAAGTTGACCGAGTGAAAGCAGTTGATCACCCATCACCAATAGCAAAACTCAAAGAGGCAATAGGAAGAAAGGCGGGGCCGGTTGATATTGTTGAACCAATTGAAGTGGATCACCCAGCATCCGAGTTAGTATTCTCGCCATGCTAAGGTGGTATGAGAAGGTGCTATAAGATCTATGCGCCAGGGGAATTGTTAAGTGAAGGCGTTTCAACTATTCGCAATGTCCAACCTGCGCCTGTCGCTACTTCTGCCTAGAATAATGCCCTTGATGGATTAACAACTGGATCATCTTATTAGGATTATGGGTCACCCGCCATCAATCAGTGGAGGCAAAGGAAAGGTGTAGATGAAAGCAGCACCAATCGTTTAGGCAGTATTTAAGCCAGCAGCAGAAGAGCAAGCCAATACAGATACATCACCATCGGAGAAAAAGCCAATTTCAGCTCTAATTCCAGTATCATTTACAGGTCCATATCCGGTACCTCGCCGGGAATCCCTTTGAAAGAAATAACTAGTACCACCCGCAGATTAAGGTTCTGCCGGTAAAGTCTTAGGCCATCAAGTGTATATAGAAGTGCGTAATAGAAACTTTAGAAAGGGCATATGGGACCTATGGGCCTTATACAAGCTATGTGAGAGACGAAAGGGCGTACCTGGAGTAAGTATACCTGAGTACAAGTGCTCTCATTGACTTCTGACCGAGAAGCAGTGCAGTATAAGGTGTCCATAGAAAGATGTCCATAGAAAGATAAAGCGGAGTCGGCTAGGGCGGAATAACCTAGGGTGGGTCCATATCCAATGCTATAACCTGTTGATTCACTAGCACCAGAGGCATATAGAGTAGCCATAGAAGCAAAACCTGTAGGCCCATCAGCAGCAGCAGATCTAGTCCCAAATCCCATTAATGACCTTGAACCAATTACCATAAACAGGAGCATAGGCAAAAGTAGTTGTTTCACCCGTTTACCCAGGAGCAGAGACCATTTCACCACCAGTGAGAAAAATAGCAAGAGCATAATCCACATAATGGGAAAAGGTACCACCAGAGGAGGCAGATTCAATTCAATTACACATCATGCCATTGAAAGTGCATATCCCACTTTCATTTACCCTGGTGATACGAGCGTATGCGTTGCAACAAGTCCATCCATTTCATTCAACAGCGAAAGCAGAGGCAGCGGTACCAGAGTGCCTACTTAACCTCGTTGACCGAATTTTAGCACCAGTAATTCCCAAGCTATTGGTTGAAAGGAGGGGCTCCCCTTGTGAATCTCATATTTTGGATGGGTCATACCTATATAAGAACGTTTTGGATGGGCACACCCTAGCCAAGAGCAGGAGCAAAGTCAAAGGACACAGAGACATAGGGAGCGCTTAAATAAGCAAAAAAACCAGCAGTAGATCTCGCGGATTCACCAGTAACGGAGCCAATCTAGTGGAGACACAGCCAGTAGAGTGAGCATCTAAGCCAACATAGCAGATCGAGACCCAGTGCCAATTAGAAGACCCGGCATCCCTTCCAGTGGAGTCAGTAGATCCAGCATAAGCAGCAGAGACGGAGACATAGTAATAGCCAACAGCAGCAGATACAGTTTAACCATTTACCCTATATAATAGATGCACAGATCGTGACCGAGATTTGGATCGTGGTAGAGATCCATACCCATAGCCTACATACCCATAGCTAGTAGCTTATCCAGTCCCATAGACAGTCTCGCCTAGAGCACCTAAGTAAGCATCCGTAGCAAAGGAACCACCCGCATAGGCATAGCCCGTAGCTTCCCTTCGTTTGGTTAAAGATCCCGCCATTGAAGCAGTCGGCCCTTCTTTCATATTATGAAAAGGCAAAGGTGCCTAAAGCAAAGGTAGAACCACCATATCGATACCCAGAAGCAGCGTAGCTAGTTGTTTATACTTACCTGCTCTCCGTGCAGGTAAGAGCTCACCCGTTGCATTAAGTAGATTCTATTAATTAAGCGCAAGTGATTCAGCAGTTTACTAAGCAGTAGATCCAGTAGCTTAAGTAGATTCAGCAATTGGTTAAGCAGTTCCTTACCCAGCAGTTGCAGTTCCTGTCCCAGCAGCATACCTTCCATTTCGAGAAACAGCCCTTTAGTTTATTTAGGCCCGTAGCAAGAAAGACAAGGGCAGGTGCAGGTGCAGATCAAGATCGAGACACCGCAGCTAGGGTAGATTCATAACCGGCTCTCTCTTTGCGGGTCTAGTTACTGCCTTTATCCTTGTCTATGCCTCTGCGGGATCAAATGATTAAAGGTCAACTCGCTTTCGAACTGCGCTTGGAACGAAGGTGCACGTATGAATGAAGATCCACCTGGATGAAGGTACGTCCGGGGAGTCACTTGCATGCTCCCATGATGGGTCATCCATACATAGGGGTGGCATTTGAACCAGTTCCAGTCGCAGTTCAATAGTCAGTAGCGTCCCTTCCTATTAAAGAGAAAGACGCAGCATCAAGGGTAACATAAGTTTAGGCGGTGAAACCCACAACGAAGGGGCAGCCAATTGCAATCTATAAACCCCCCAAAGAACAAAGTCAGGTAGAGGCGAGAGAAGAAGCATAGCTAGGACTTGGAGTCAGAGCATAAACCAAGCTCATAAGTATCAAAGGCTCGGCAGGAATCAGAACTAGAATAGTGGGGAGGTGCACCGGAACTACTAATCCCGTAAAGGATCAATCGCAGCAGAAGAAAACCCATGACCTTCCCTTTGACCATATTACTTGCTCTGCCTGTACTTTTCTGTTCCGGTCACTGCCTTTCCTGTTCTGTATTACCGCCCCTATCTTTCCTATCCTACCGATGTATAGGTTCGACTGATCATGTAGGTTGTGCTGGGGAATTATCCGATTGACCGTTTCTCTTTCTGCCCAACCTGTGTTGAGATGGTCCTATGGGTGAGGAATAAGCCTATGGTTCTGCATTTTCTGGAACCGAGCGAAGGTCGACTACCTGTATCCGCTTCCCCGAATTCCAATTAGTGAATCCAGAAAGCCAAACTCCGGCCGGAACTAGAGTTTCCGGCCTGCCAGATAGGGCCTCCCACCTAACGGCTAATCCCCGGAACAGATATAGAATCGGGGCCACCCACCCCCTACCATTCTATAGGCTAGCGGTAGATCCCTTACTATTCGGCTGGGGTGGGCCCCTACTTATATAGGTAGTTTGCCGCCGCGGCTAGCCGGAACTATAGTTTCCCACCCTCTACTATTTGCCGGCAAGAAACAATAGGGGGGTCACTAACTACAATTCCCAACCCAACCCAGGTGGGAGGACTTCGACGTTGTCCGCGATCCCCTACTATTTGTGAGGGGATCAATGGCTCAATGGTTCCTTAGGTCCCTACTCTTCTAAGGCCCCTACTATTCAGCTAAACTATAATGGGTCCCCCCTGGGAGGTAATTAATATTGTGGGGGGGGGTCACTTTTCCAATCATATGAGCCAGACTTTTGATCGACGAAAGGGGCGGCCCTCCTCCAATTCTAGTTGAAGGGCCCTACAATTCTATGGGCCCCTACTATTCAGCTATAATGGCGGAGGTAATTAATATTGTGGGGGGGTGGGAGGATAGCCGATTATTGGGAGGGAGTTGCCCCCCTTAGAATAGTAGGGCAGCCGGAATATGCCTCTTGAATTGAGAGACGGATATTTGTTCGAGGGAGATCTAAAAACTCTGTTCGAGCGAGAGCTAAAAACTCTGCGAGAGAGATCGATCTCGACGATCCGCCCTACTATTCTAAGGCGATCTTGTCTTGAGAGACGGCCATAGAATGTCGAGGCCCCCTACTATTCTATTCTAATGGCGATCTCTTGTACCGTCTCAGCAGACGGCCCCTACCTCTATAGTGGAGAGACGGATATTTATTCTTCGAGTGAGATCCTAAAACTCTGCATGCGAAAGAGATCTTACGAAAGATCCGCCCGACCCGCCTATAGAATGGTAGGGGCGTGAAGACTTGCGATCGCCATAGAATTTGAGGGGGAGAGACGGATCTTTCATCGAGAGACGGCCCATAGAATAGTAGGGGAATCGAGAGACGGATAAAGAGAGAGACGGATAAAGAGAGACGGATAAAGAGATCGATCGCCCCGCCCCATAGAATAGTAGGGGAATCGAGAGACGGATAAAGAGAGTTTTTAGCCCCTACTATTCGGCCGAAAGCATTAATTACCCATAGAATTGTAGGGCTTGATTGAAACCCCCATAGAATTGTAGGGGGCCCTTCTATAAAGAACCCTTTAAATAGTAGGGGGGGGGCGCTAAAATAGTTCTAGAATCGCCCATAGAATTGTAGGGGGCCCTCCCCCCAGCCTTTGCCTCCTCCTCCCACCCACCCCAATTAATGTACGCCTGCTAGAGTAAGGAACTATCCAGAATTCCCCACGTCAATTAATCAGCCTGCTAGAGTAAGCCCCCTACAATGGCAATGGGACGTATAGAATCTGGCCCTACCGCCAGCCCTGGCGTTGCGAATAGTAGGGGTCTGGGTCATATGACTTGCAAAGCCCGAAACGCATTGGGGTGGGCCCTACCTTTGAAGATCCTTCGTCTTGCTTATATGACTGGCAAAGTGACCCTTCTCGGGGTGGGCTTTCTTGCCGTTGGTGTTTGCTTTGGAATCATAGCTGGGAAATAAGGGTGTCTGAGTAAGGATGGGTGGCCAAATCTATTATTGACCGGGTATAGCCGTCTCAGGTTGAACCACTCATGTCAGGGCGAAAGGTTCGGCTCGGGTATTCATGCTTTTACTTTCCCGAATAAACAAAAGGAAAAGGAGAACCGGTCGAGTCACTTCGTGCCTGAGTGAATCGAATTCCGCCTACGTTCATTCATGTGTTCAAAATACCATACCGAAAGGCGGCATAGAATCTCCTTAGCCACCCACCGATAGCCGAGCAGTGGAGTATTAAACTCACGACCCGGGACGGACTTACTAGTTCATGCTGGGACTTAGGAGTGCCGCCTTTCTGACCAAGCCCGTTCTTACCAATCAGTATACGCTCAGCGGTGATCTCTAGGGCCTGGAACCCCGGGCCAATAGAATCTATTTGAAGCGAGCATCCTACATCGATAACAGCATGGCCGAAGGGAGCTGAGCATGAGACTGGAGCGGCTTTCGAACTGCTCGATGCTTTGTTCCCTCGTCCCTAGCTTGTTCCTCTCGTCCCACCCGTTCTGATAGTTTCTTTCACCCTATCGATCAACGTTCAGTGCTTTCACCCGTAGTAAACAACGAGGAGGGGGAAGAGCAATACCTTCCATCTCGTAGCTTTTATCCGTTTAGCTCCCCGGTTATACCTTCCCTGACATTCGCGTAGTTCAACTAGGCATATGTCATATTACATATAGAAAACAGAATAGCGGCATATGCTGTAAAGGACCACCCTATATATCTTAGTTGGAGAATTGAGAAGTCAGTGTGAAATAAGGAATCCAACTGCCACAGTTGGTTACTAGCAGGCCGTTTATATTAGAATTTCGTTTGCCCTAAAAGTCTATGGGGCAGCACCGCCCCCGACCCACAACTATTTCACGGAAGTCGGGGCCCGGTCCAAAAACTTATTCCGCATACATAAGAGCAGCATCAATGATTGTGAAGTATCTCCAAAAAAACCGTGCGGGGGTCTAAATGTATAGGGTATAGATGGCAATGCATTTTATAGACATGAATTCTTGTCCTTTCTGTCCGTTAGTCGGTAGTGCTTGGTGCTCTCTATCGCTGCGGTGTGCCTAGAAAGTAACAGCCCGACTTAATGAACAGACCTTTGCTTACAAGCACAGTCAGACTGGTTGGCACGCTCAAGTGATTGACCATGTCGTTACTTGCATCAATTGATCCAGAAAGCCATGATGATGTCACCGTTATATATGTAATATGACTGAAGTAAGAACGAGCACTTTTACCTCGCTAAGATATGGAGCAGGATCACTGGGCAAATCAATCAATATTAGCGCGGCTGAGCGCAATCGATAGACCCTGGTGATAGGTGTGTCGGATCAGGCTGAGTAAGATCCAGGGCGATTCTCTGGCTACACAAGGGCACTCTGTATTTTCTTTATTAGGAGCATTCGGAGCTAAGGTTCTAGGGCCGGCTCCGGGTTCTTCCATTCATTACATTCAGTAAAGAGGATGAAGAAATATTC
>NW_026730040.1:0-25264 GCF_030272615.1 Cryptomeria japonica
ACCGCCTCCGCTCTCGGCCACCTTCCCTCCCATTCCGATTGTTGCTTACTCTAGCAGGTTATACTAGCGAGCTGATTCCTTTAGAATAGTAGGGGCCCGTCTCCTCCCACCCACCTTATCCTAGCAGGCTAATTAATTAGAACTATAACGCCCACCCAACAATTTATAGCCTCCCACCCTGCTGCCCTGCATTGGGGGGTATAGTTATTAAGTGGGAGGGCCCCTACAATTCTATGGTAGGCCCCCATCTTTATTATTGTGGGAGGATATAGTATTTCCCATCCCCATGGAATCTTAGTTCGAATGTAAATGTCTTCATTCCAAGTATTCCATTCTGGGGAAAGATAAAAGGTGGCGCTCATTCCGGCTGGGCCGAGGTCGCGAAGGGCTCTTCGGGTGGTCTAACTATGTGTCGATGAATTTCCCCCTCATTCTCCTAGTGGATAAGCAGAATTGTAAGAAGCAGGTAACTATGCCCCCCACCCCCCCCTCTATAGTAATTCCCCACACACATTCATTCGTTGATTCATTCGGATGCGCGCCCTATCTCCTCCCACCCACCCCCAGGGCATTCACTGAGACATAGGCCTAATCCCTGCATTGGTTATTAGATTCTTTGCCATGGATTGGTGAAAGAAAGCAGATGAAGCACCTCATTCGAACCTGTCTCAACCAAGGCAGCGAGCCAGAACGCACAGGGACAAGTAAACTAAGTGGTTCTCATTCAGGCACGGGTTTCTCAGGAGAAGGAACTGGGCTGAGTAAATGAACCGGGGGATCGAACAAGGGAAAGGCAAAGCCGAGACTTGTTTGGGATGGGATAGCCCTCTATAGTAATTGTGGTGCGGGATAAATAGATTCTTTAGCTAAGGCTTTCTTCTCAGGAAGGCTACTACTAGATCTATCATCCATATTGGAATGGATAAATCGAACAATTCTGCCTAGGGAATAGGGACGTAGACCGGTGGTCCGGCCGATGAATGCATGAACTCGGTTCTGCTTCGTGGAGATTGGTCATCGTGTTTCTGGAATGTGGGTCACTTCCAAAACCTCTCACTTTGTTCAACTATTGCCTCCCACATGAACACCCCTTTGACCTTCCCCCCTTCCTTCCAAATTCGATTCTATTGATTGGGCCGCAGGAGAAGGGCTACATACAAGTCCAATTTGATTGCTGGACAAACGAGCAATAGGTGATATTTCTATACTGATAGAGGAAAACCGCTCCTAGCTTCATTGGCTGTTGTGACCGGCGACAGAACGCAGTGGACAGGCACAAAAAACAAGGGGTTGGAGCCCCCCCCAGAGAGTACGGGGCTTCGTTTCTGGACTACGCCCCTCCTATCAGTCAGGGGCTGAGGTTTTATCATAGTAGAGATAAGGAGATGTAGAACCGAATCGATGCTGGGCCATCGGGAAAGCGCCCACCCGGCTCAGTCAGACGTGTCAATCTCTTCTTCACGGGCAAACGCCTTTAGATAGTAGGGGGCCGCTCGGAGTGAAGGAAAGTTAGCTCAGTGGTAGTCGTTTCCATGGAGCAGAACCTCGACCATGTGTTTCCATTTACTCATTCCCGATGAACTCGGAGTGGGTTCTCAGCATCTGATTAGCTGGTGGATGGATTTATTTTATAACACACAATGTATTCATTCCCTGCATATGAAAAGCAGGCCCTATCTATTCTCGGGCCTTTTCTACTGATTCATACATAAACGCTACCCCTACTATTCTATGGGCAGTCCAATAGCTAGTTAAGGTAAGATTCTAGTTTTATCTCCCGCAATGAATAGGAAGTGCATGCACTAATGACGAGTTAGCTAATGATGTGTTAGTTCTCCTACTAATTGACTATGACTGAACGGGCGAATTCATAATGTATTAGACCAACCCCTTAGTCCACCACTCAGTCGAGGCCCCTCTATAGAAATTGGGGAGCTCCAGTTTGCGCTCAGCTTTCTATGACCGCAGCTACGTATATGACCGGGAAGTAACGACAACAGCCCTTCATCACATAAATAGTTGGGCCTAACGTCTTTTTCTCTGACAGAATGAAACGATGGCCTAGTTCCAGTGAGCTCAAGAACCGACTACGATTCTTTCAACTACAATTCCCACCCACCCCAAGATCAACATTACTAGACGTCACATGCCGAGGGTTTCAATGGTGTTCAAACCCATCAACCATATTCACCATATGTTGGTAGGGAACTAGTTTTGTTCTTTCCCCACCAACATCTTGGATACTACGGACCCACCGATGTACTATGCTGCATCGAATGCCCTACCAACATATGGGGACACATTGCATTGGTAGAGACGAAGATGGGAGCATAGATAGCAGTAGTTTCACATATACATACCCCCTACGAAGAAATGAAGCGGGCTACGGAACCGAAGGTATAGGGTTTATTACTGATCGTACTAAGGATGACCATACTACGGAATTCTAGAACGCTAAGGGCATTGCTAAGGCATAGGGCACTTACTAAGGACCACAGGCGACGAAGGAAACATCACTAGCAGTTTCACTACCAATTGATGTTGACCCAGAACCGGCAGTTCTGGCGCAGGCCCCTATCCAAATGCAGATCCGTAAGTTTATCCTGGAGAAAAGCATCCGCAGCGAAGGCTAAAGGCAGTATACCTTTTTGACTCAGCATCTTCGTAATCGGCCGGGTCTTAATCAGTAGCAGCGTAGACAGAGACTTCGAGCGGTTCCAGTTTCAGTTGAATCAGCGCTAGCGAAGGCATAGGTAGATCCAACGGCAATGGAGTTCATAAGCATCATAAGCAGCAGAGTTGAACCATTTACTTACATATCTAGATGCAGCTCTGCAGAGATGGAGAACCCATTGTTCACCCATAGGTGGGTAGTTCTTTCTCCCCCATGTGGTGGTCGTTCTCCTAGGTGGGTTTCCATCCATTCTAATAGGTGGTGACTAATGCCTATTCCACCATGGTGGCTAATGCCTATGATCGAGAGTCTGATTATCGTGATAGATGCAGAAGAGCCAGATGTTCCAGATGGAGATATAGTGCCTAGCGTAGAACCTGCTGCCCCATGATCACCAATAGCAGTGCCATAGCTACTAGTTCGTTCTCGCAACAGGAAGAAGAGCCTTTTGCAGTTGATCCTGTTGAGCAAGTTGATTAAGTAGTTGATCCAGTTCCAGTACGTAGAGTTGATTCTGACTACGATTATGCTGTGAACGAAGCAGCAGGAGCAGCGGTTAAAGACACGGGAGCAGCTCCAGGTCCAGTAGTAGATCCAGCAGTTGACCCAGTAGATTGGATTATGCAGTTGGTTATGATTCTGTTTACCAAGAAGCAGCAGCCGCAGCAGTAGATTTAGCCATTGATGCAGCAGCAGTTGTTTCTGCAGTAGATCCAGCCCTACCTTTTATAGTGGATGGAGCAGAAGTAGACTTACCTGCGAGTCTCGGGTTTGGAACTTCCTTCCTTTCATCAGCACCGGGCTCAGCCATTTCATTCCTACCAGGCTTAGTGGGCTTAGTAGTTCCTCCCGTTCACCGCCCGGCTTTGGCCCTTTACCATCCGGCTTTGGTACATACGACCTTCGTGATCAAGATCTAGATTCTGACTTTCGAGAATGAGATTAAGAGTTCTCCAATGAGCGAGATGCCCTTCCTCCCTATCTCCGGATGACCCAGATGCTTCAGTCGCCTATAGATAAAGTAGGGGGCAGTCGTTTCATCAGTTGAAGAACCTGTAGAAGCCGTTTAAGCACCCCCACTGACATAAGCCGAGCTGACATCCCTTCCATTTCTAGAGCCAGAAGCCCCTACTATTTGAAGGGCTAACCCCCTACGGGCTAACCCCCTACTATTCTAAAGGGCTAGCAAGCTAATTAATTACTCCCATTCTATAGGCCTAGCGAGCTGCAGTCAAGCCCTCAAATTCTATGGACTCGAATGAACTGATTCGAGTTACTCTAGCAGGCGTACATTAATGGCGAGGTAGATGCTCGATTCTAGAACCGCCATAGAGCCCTTCAAATAGTAGGGGGGAGCGGTAGATTAATGCGGAATTCCCATAGAATTGGAGGGGCTTGCGTTCTGTAGCAGGCGTACATTAATTGAGAATACGCTTCTAATGAATAAGCTAGCCCTTCGGGGGCAATTCTAGTTGGAAACAAGATATTCTCCCATAGAATTGTAGGGCGACTCGAAGAATTCTAGCATTTCTCTATTGGGGATAGGAGTGTGGGAGATCTCTAACTCCTGCTATGGTAATGAGGCAGTTCGATAGCATGCACTTGGGGAGATGCCTGTACCGCGATCATTACCCAGTAAATCATTAGATAATTCCTATAGTAAGGTGGGCTTCACATACTGGAACGAGACTCGCTGGACTATATCCAGGTTAGGTGTAAACATACTATGGAGGTGGGAACATACCGGAACGAGATCTGCCAGACTAGAGCCGAGTTAGATGGGAGCACACCATGTAGGTGGGGACACTCCGGAGCAATACGTACTGCCTACACCCGGGCTAGGCATGAACACATGATGAAAGCAAGGATACACATTGGTCGGGACCGATGGACTCAATCCGGGTAGTTGAATACTGCTTTTATAGAGGGGAGATCAAGGAGATAAGACCTCTCGGACTTGGATCGGTTTCCTCTTATTCATAGGCAGGTGGGGACAATACTGTAGGTGAAAGTTTATGCTCGGGTTTTCCCAGTTACCCGCCAACGGTAGATAAGATTTATGTGATAGTGGACAAGACGGGTATCAAGCATTTCTCTAGGGGAGACGGGTGAGTAAGACCCTTATTACTTTTCTGGGTGACGAGGCGATGAGAGAGCACTTATTGGGGGAGACGCCTTTAGAGCAAGGTGACGCTATTAGCTTCCCAATTATCTCTTTTAGCTTGGTCGGCTTTACACACATTGGTCGGGCCAGTTGGACCACACTCGGGGAGTCGGTCACACACTATGTAGGCGAGAACACATCGGAACGAGACCTTTGGATCACATCTGGGTTGTTAGGTGAGATCACACCATGTAGGCGGGAACACACTGGGACCAGACTTGCCGGATAACACGCGAGTAGTTTAGTACTTATCTCATTAGGCAAGACGAACCTATTGGTTTGCTCGTTCCTGCCTCTGACTAAGTGGGCTTCACACGCCGGAACAAGACGTACTGTTTACACCCCGGTAATTTATTAGTAACGTGATAAGGTATGCGGGCTATGGGTATGTATCTAGGTATACTAATGCTAGGTATGGGTATGGATCTGCATCTGTGTATGGGTATGGACCAACTGCTTCGACTGCATAACCAACAGTGCCGGGCTACTGGGTCTCGATCTAGAGATGGTTCAATGGGTGCTAATGATGGTATGTAGTGAAGCCGCTACTGCTTATGGGTATGGATCTGGAGATGCTGCTACTGACTCAACTACTCGCTTTGGATCTTTACCTGATGCTGCGGTGCGGGAAAGCGTTCAAACCCTATGGTCGGTTGAGCGGGTCGGTTCTTTCCCCCCTCGCCCCGGGGGGAAAGTTGAGTCACTTAACGTATCTCTCCTGACGCCGTATCTTCTGCTTTCTATATGTAATTACGCCACATCACATCAAAACAGCCTTGAGCTTCCCTCACCCTACAAAATAAACATTGCAATGGGAACACTAACAGGTGCCTCTACTCCACTTACAGTAAAAGTAAGGGATATAGGAACATCGCAAATAGGAGCTATACCTACTAGGTCTTTAGATTTCCATAAGGCCCTCCTATCCTACTCTACCCGACTATAGTTATAACCGGCTTTTACACATAACAGGAATCCACTCTACCTACCTTTTCTCTATATTCCCTCCTATCCCTCTCACCGCCCCTTCCTGAGAGTACGGGGCTTCGGCAACTAGAGTTGTCCGTTCTTCGAATAGCTTGTTGAGCGATTCGGAAGCTCCTATTGGCTGAGCCGGCTTTCGAACCTTGAAATAAGTTTATGAAGGCCTTTTCAAAAGACTTCGGAAATCTGAGTCGAAAGACTGAATAACACGACGAGGCGAAGGCCTTTTGCACCAATAACTTAGAGCAAATTGATGTGCGCTAAGGTAGTGCTGCAAAAAGAAAAAGAACGTAGCGGGTAGAGCTATGGCAAGAACTCGGAATCTCCGGCCTTGTCCATTGGGCTCATGGAGTTACCATATTAAGAATTCGAAAAAATGCGGCACGGCAATAAAGAACGAAAAGTCTAAATTATAACCAAGTTGCCTTACTGCCCAGGACTTGGTAATGTTGACCAGGATGACCATTCTTCTGATTAGGGAACAGGTGTATGCATCATTTTATCTAGTTCCGTATCCAGTTTCCTCTTGCGGATCTTGTCATACGTGCTGCTTTTTCCTATCGTTTGTTCCATTTTCTGCTTAAGAACCTTCATATTAGCTATGGCATCTGATGCTTGTTCTTCAGTCCTCTCGATAGCAGCATCCTTTTGCTCCCGAACGAGCTTCCTGAACCCCTGTTCTTGCTGGAGAAAGTCCTCATCCCATGGAGTAGGATATCCAGATTCGACTAACTGCTGGACCAAGTCTCTCATTTCTTTTGTTTTTTGAATAAGCTCATCCTTCAGTCGTTTGCATTTCTCCAATGCTTGTCCTTTCTCCCTGACTTCATCGATCTGTGCCATTGCTTGATATCGATCTGCAATGCCGAAAGTGGCAAGGCGGTCATCATCTGCTGCAAGGATTTTCTATTCCAGGGCATCCACCTGGCTTATCTCCCAATTGGCTCTCAGCCCCTCGATCAACCTTTTCAATCATTCCTTCTGATTCAGCAATTTGAACTATAGTTGGTTGAAAAGGCTTCAATCTCTCAAAGGTTGATGCTACAAGTTCCCATAATGTTTCAATTAAAGCTTTTCGCATCAATTCCAGCCGATACTTCTGAGTGTCTGCTTCCTTCTGTAGCTGGTCTATCCTTTGATAATTTTGTTGCTCCTTTGCTCCAGCTCCTCTCTCAATTTCTTATTTAGCTCCAGATTTTGCTTGCTCAGCCGTTCCCTTGCTTGAATCAGGTCTTCCTTCTCTTTGCATAAGACGTCCCGCTCTGACTCTAAGGCTATCTTATCTGCTGTTGCAGTGTCTAGCTCGCTTTGGAATAGCTGTGCCCGACTTACCAGAGTGGAAATCCTTTCATTGTTATTATTCAATTATTCCCGCTGTGCTCAGGGCCTGCTTGAGCTCTTCGATCTCCTTCTCTTTCGCCTGCAGGAGTTGTTCTATCTTCTTATTTTCCAGCCCACATATCTTCTTATATCTCCCTGCATTCCCAGGCTACCATATCGTTGGTTTGCTCTGCCAGCGTTTGCTCTCCAATCTCATTTTGCCTGTCTCCAGAGATATCATCGTAGGAGCATAGTCACTGATTTGAAGCTTATGGCTTATTAGGATCTGGAATGCAAGAGGCTAGATGCAGCTGCTGCTTCTTTATATTCCACCGAGTGACGAACTCATTTCTTCCCACGTGGGAGAATGCAGGCTTGGCCCATTATTCCAATTTCGCGTCCGTTTCCTGCTGTATCCCCTTCAGCCTCTTGTCGATCTCAGCGGTGATGGCTTTGGTAGGATCCTTGAAAGCAAGCCCATAGGACTTAATAAAGGATATTGGCTGAGTACTTTGGCTAGCATCCATTTGAGTGTTTCGCTGCGCAGCTGCAGCACTTGCAGTCACATGGACTGATTGCATGGGTGAATTACTAAAAAGGTGGAGAAGGGAAAATGTGGGGGAAGGTCTTGAAAAGGAATCGGGATGAGTGGAAGCGGGGGGTGAAGTGGGAATAGCATGAAATGGTGGTTAGTGATGTGATGGAGTCTGTAACGGATTTTGAGGAATGGATTCAAAAACGAGGGAGAGGGGTCGGGTTTTGCATCAGCGTCTGAAAACACTGGCTGTACCACCGGAGGGCTAGCACTAGATCGTGCTGCTGATGGTGAGACCTGCGGATCATCAGGCTTAGTGGTTTGCACTTGCACCCTTTGCGTCCCTGGCCGCTTCGGAGTTGTGCCCTGGTCGGCACTCTGACCTTGTTTTATTCTGCGAGTTCCTGGTTCTCTTTTTATTGGCGAGGCCCTAGTGGTGGCTGGAGGTGCTTCTTCTGGGGTCCGAATCGGCTCATCCTCCATCTCCGGTTCGGGTGTGTCCAGCAATCCGGAATAGTCGGATTTCTCCGAGGCGCTTGTGCTGGTGACCCTTTCGCAGGAGCCTTTTTCCCCTTCTTTGACTCTGTCTTCTCTGCAGGAAATGAATCCACACCTGTAATTGGATCTGTTGCCTTCACTTGGTCGACTGGATCAATTGCGAATGGAACTGGACGAGGTAGTAGCTCAGACGCTGCTGCCTTATCTGCTCCATGCTCTGCTGCTGGTGATACTGATGCCTCTGTCGCAGGATTTTGAACTTGATCTGCTCCTCTATCTGCTACTGGCGGTTCTATGGCCTTTGCATAGGGGTCAACCGCTGCTACCTTTGCCCCTGCTATCTTTGCTGCTGTTGGATCTACCCAGTAGGAAGGAATTAGACTAAGGCACACCTAAGCCTAAACCAGACAGACATACAGATACCGGGGGTAGAGATAGGAGTGACACATATCACCGAGTCATACTGGAGGACATAGGAGACTGCGCCGCCCACCACCTTATGGCATGATTATGTCTCTGGTCCCCGGTGGTACCGTTTGTTCACTGGGTTTTATCGCCAGTCTATGATTGCTGGCCTGGCATGAGTTGGATTGCCCTGTGTTGGGATGGGAAGTATCTGCCCGTGCTAGGTTTTGATTTATCTTTCTTGGTTAGAGTGATGGGTCTACAGGTATCGTTTTCAAAGTGGGCACAAGTGACTATATGGATGAAGGTTGCAATCGATTCTAGTAGCTAGTAAACCCCTCTTGTCTCTTGCCGACCGCGCTTCTCGCACCATTAGCTCCTTTGGAGCAATCATGAAGTAGTTATGGCCCCTTTTCTATCTGGGAGAGTCAGCAAGTACCGTGCGGAGATCACAAGGTGGGTTGGGGCAGCTGAGCCCACTGGTAACACCCATACTGACTAGGACCTGTGCTTTCCCCCGGGAAAAAAAAGCACTAGGCTAACCAATTACGAGCACTACCTTAAGAGCACAAAGGCATACAACGTAGGGGGTGTGGGGCCCTCCCTTTAGAATAGTAGGGCATCTCTCCATTTCTCAAAAGTCTGGGTCATATGACTGGCAAACCGACAATTATATAGCCTCTGCGTAGCACTATTGGATTCCTCACCCACGTATTCCATTCCAGCATTACATCCTTTGTTTGATTCCTGCCTGTCCAGTACCCGTACCAGCGCTTTCCCTGATCTTCCCATTCTTCGGAGAATAAGGGGCAGAGCCGGTCGTCGGTATCTGTAGTTGTCCATGCACGAGTATGTACCTGCCTGTCTATCCATCTACTCAGCCTTCGCCCGCCTACGATCGATGTACCAGTTCTGTCTTTATCCACCAAGTGATTGTCCTAGCGGTGGTCCATACCTGTGTACGTATCTGTTTGGTGCAAGTAAATGGTTGATGCCTTCCTATTTGTGCACGTATCCCATCCTAGCATTACTTCCTTGTGTACTAAGATTGGTTGCTCGGTTGAGAATGTAACTACCCCACCTTTCTTTTCGTCCAAGTCACTGGTGTGTACGTAGGTAGCAGTATCGGTTACAGCATCTGACTTATCCCTGCATCCATTACTCCTTGCATCATAGCCGACTCATGCTTTAATGCCCAGTGCCGGTATTTGTGTATCTAGGCATTACAGCAAGTTAACCCGTATTCGGTTGTATCCAGCTTATGAGTAGGTTATTCGCACTTATGTCAAGCTATGTACACATTATTACCGATCCCATCATTACAGAGTCATACAATGGGGATACGATCCAGCCACAGATAAAATGACCAAGAACTTACTAATACCTGCCTAACTGTCTTTTATGGGAGTCCTACCCATACATACCTAGCAAGAATATTGATGCGCGCCCGCCCTCCTAGGCCATTGCGATTTAGGACATTAGGGGAAGTGCTCGGTGCAGTAACTAAACCATTCATTTCTTTGCCTACGGCGAAAAAATGCGTTTCCGCGCAAAGGCAAACTCTCAATGAATCTACTTTTGTTTACGATGGATACCATTTGAAAGAATTGATGACCAGACAGCCCACAGGTTCCCCTACAGCTACCTTGTTACGACGACTTCCGCTTCTCGGCGAATCAGGGAAAGCGGGGTGGAAATAAAGCGGTCACACTCCTCGTTGTTATGAGTGTTGGCTCAACCATATCTCTTTCCGGGCTGGCTGGATACGAATCTGCCTGGGCAAAGGCGTAATGACCTGCTCCTTACGAATCAGCCTCTCTATCTTGTTTTAGCCGGTATAGTAAGGCACTGGAAATCTATCTCTCTGTTAGACAGAGGTTTAGTACATATAGATAGTTTGGAAGTCGGTTCAGATCGAGCCACCAATCTATTCATGCTTTGGCCTCGACACGAGCTACTCAAAAAGAAAAACCTTATTTCCACCCACATGTTTTCCAGATCCAGAAGTAGTTGATCTATCTGGAATGAAAGCACTAAAAAGCATGTATCTCCGAGCATGCATCTTAGGTAGGGTGGAAGGAGCATGGATATGGAGCGAAAGACGGGGCGAAAAACTATTCATTAGAGATAGAACACTGGTCCGAATGTTCTGGACCGGAGGAATGTTTCTTTTTTGAACCGCTTCAACCAACTATTCTCTCAGTAGCAGACAGGGTTGAGTTTGGATGTGTGTGTGTAAGTTCCATATAGGTGTGTGCGCTCCCACCTTTCCGCAGTTTATTTCACAGGCCTTACCGTTTGTTCTGCAATGAGGCCATCCACTTTCTTTTATGCACTTGAACAAATGATCCGAATAGTAGGGCAAAGGCAAGAGCATCTGAGTAAGGAGCAAACAAAGGTGGGAAAGGCATTACTAAAGGGGGCATGTTACGTATAGAATCTTCACCCCCCTACAATTCTATGGCCCTACAATAATCTGAACCCCAACTAAGATATATAGGGCATATTATTGGTAGCGATGATTCAATGATGTTTTTAGAGGGCTCGATTCTATACGTAACATGCCCGGTTGCCGGCTTAGGCTGCTGATATAGTTGGCAACTATGGTAGTTGTTCTAGTTTTCTATTTCCATATTTGAACAGAATTTAGATAGCCTTTTTCCAGACCAGTTTTCTGGTAATATAGTTGCCGCCGTTCATCCATTCTTTGAAGAAGAACTCTAGTAGACCGCTATGGCGATTATTCGAGAGTCTATACGTCACATGATATCGTAGGCCCTTCCAACCAAAGGAGGGAAGACTTAATGATATAGGGCTGAAACATAGAAGGTATTTGCCATTGTAGTTGTTGCCGGATTCGGGAAATGTCGTCTCCAATGCAGGGGCGACCCCACCTAACTACATTACCACCGTTCACCAACCACCTATAGAGGGGTAGGGTTACCCCTACACCTACCCCTACTATTAATCCCACTAGCCGGAGTAAGCCCCCCACCTAACTACCCTACAACTATAATAGTTGTGCGCGCCGGCCCCGATGAACCCTCCCCGTTCAAAAGTGAGATCCGGTCCAGTCAAGCTTCTCTCTCTTAGTTCTAAAATCAATTGACTTCTTGGGGGTTCTAACCAACTATAATCGGAGGGAGGGGGCCCCTTTTAGAGTCTTGGGTGGGACCCCCATTAGTAGGACTGGTAGTTTGGGTGGGGCCGGCATTTTGAACAAAGGGAGTGGGTGGGGTGGGGGCAGTAGAAATAGAGAGTAGGCTATCGGGGTTGGGTTGGGGCATGTTACGTCTCAGAGTACTAGCATTGATCCCCCCCCTAGCTATTGTTACCGGGTGGGAGGCTCGTTTCACTCCCACCCAACCCGATTGCTTTCCCACTCCGGCCCCCGCCAGATCAAGATACTATGAGTCCTCCGTCCCAGAGTTCTTTTCCTGCCCACCCCACCTGGTTCACCGATACTACCAAAAACTCTCATCTTGTGGTTAATCCCGGACCAGTGCCCTACTATTCTAATGGTGCCCGAGCGAAGATTCCAGTTGTGCTTCCTTCCGGCATCCATCTCCATCTATCGAAAAACCGGTCGAGTCAAGGTCCTCGTGCTCTGCCATATGAACTCGGAGCCATACATATCATAGTGAGGAGGATTCCTTGCCATTTATTGCTCGAGAAACTGACCGTGCCGATTGGACGACAGAAGCGCATTCATGAGTTACTTGTTCAACTGTTCCTCGGAGACACGACCCGGTCCGATCGGACCCACTTTTTGTTGGCTTACCCGGGCTATGCTCCTCGTTCGTGCCCCTCCTCAGGTAAGTCGCATTCCTCTCCCCACCGGTCCAAAGGCCCCGCATTTGCGGGCACCTACGAACAGTGTCGTGATCACATTCATCAGTTTCTTCGGTAGTTAGTTCGGTCGCCCCTCCAACGATAAGAGGTAGAAAGATTGTAACTTCTCTTGCTTTCTATTTAGAATACCCCGTGATGGATGCGCTGTGTTCGAGAATGAATCCGTTTGGCTTTACCCTGATCTTGGCGTAACGAAGTGATCCCGGTTGGTTGGAATCCCCTCACTGATGGTTCACGGGTGCGTTCCCCTACTCTATTCGCCCCCGATGGATGGTTGTGATGTCGACCCAACAAGCTGCTTGATCCGTTCAGAAATCAATCGGGGCCATAGAATTTTTAGGTAGGCCAATTCCCCTTCCATAGATAGTAGTTCAGGAGGGAGGTTTCTCAACTAATCAAGGTGCTTCATTCTGGCCAACTCGACTGAAGCGGGTACCTCACTCAACGGGCCCCAGGCAATAGAGGATAGATGGAAGGGGTCCGTTCAACTATGAGCAGGAATGGATAGAGATGCGAGAAAGGAGATAGGATAGTGGGGAGATCTCGCTGAAGGCCCGGATGGTCCGGTTGCCCTCTATAGTTGCTAGGCTAGTTGCCCATAGAATAGTAGGGCTTCCGGAGCTAGATGCCGTTGAACTGGACAGCCCTTATTCTATAAAAAGGGAAACTAGTTGGACAGTCAAGAAAGAATGGATTACTCACCGATGGGTCCTGCCTGAACTGAACACGGAATAGTTCACCGCCTGAACTGCCTGCCTATAGAAGTAGGGCTGATGGGTGAAAGGAGATGGTTATTCGATGAGAACCTGGAGGCTATAGATTGTGCCATCCTAACTAGTTATCCAGTCCAGGGTCTAGCGGAAGCCCTAAAATTCTATGGGCAACCTGTCGATCACAAACAAAATATCGAGGTTTGAAGGATAACCCTTAGAATAGTAGGGGCCTCCCACCCACCCCAATCTATAGCCTCCCACCCACCCCGGTCCACCCACGGCTATAATCCACCCACCCACAACGCCATATCCCCACCCACCCCGCCTATAGAATGGTAGGGGGGTGGATATAGTTGGGAGACCTGGTGAGGTGAAAGCAGCTAACTAATAGGTTCATTCATTGAAACATGCACCTAACCGGGGCCTCTGGAATCAATATTACCAGTGAGGGATGGGGGACAAGAGACTCAACCTGCCTTTGAAACTCTAGGCTTTCAACGGGTGCGGAGGGAGGATCACCTAGCCAATCCACACCACGCTATTAACTAGGGGCCCCGAATCCCCTAATATTGAATAAGCTGCCTCCCGAATCGATCAATTAATTAGCATGCCTTCCTTCAGGCCCTCTCCCCTACCCCGCCTATAGAATGGTAGGGCGGGCGGGAAGGGTGGGTGCCCTACTATTCTAAAGGGGTGCTGTTGTTCCAATTCTGAGGAGTGAGAAAGGAGAATGAATGCTGGAGCGAGTCGTGATATTCATTGATTTATGGGGGGTAGTGGACTTGAGAAGTGAAGGGGCTCGCTTAGGGGCATGTTCCGCGGTAAGGGATGTTGAAAGGCGGTCTATCGCTCTGGATATAAAAAGCACTTCTGAATCTATCTATTTATTACCAAACCATGAATGCTGGACCCGACCTCTTCCTTTATTGGGAGTAGAGGGGTAGTTCCGGCACATCGACCATGAATTAAAGCTTCCTTTCTCGCCTAAAGAAACTACAGGGTGGCTGGATTTGACAATGCGGGGGACTCGACCTTGTTCTGTTCCTTTCCGATACTCTTTCTTTCCTAGCCCGATGCATGCGAGTGGGTCGATATCTGGGACTGCTGGAGAGGAACTGAACCAGGAGAAGGGTGGGAGATATTGGGCGAGAAAGGTTCAGTTGTTAATCTGTATACAATAAAAGGATCGAATCGAGAATCTATATTGCCGGGAGAGGGAGAGGAACGGAGTCACTGTAGAAGCTGCTCCTAATTTCCGGGGCTGGATCCGAGAACAGTCAAGGTTCCGATTTGTTCAATAATGGGTGCGTGCTTAATCCGTATATAATAACTGGTGGCCTTCGCCTTCCTTCCTTGGCTGGAAACATAATATTGAAATGCCTACAATTATAGGGGAGGAGGGTGGGACCCAGGTTGGGATTGATGGTTCCTATCTTTGTTGTCCTTTCTTCTCCTCCCCTACGGTGGCTGGCAACATCTATATTGACCCCAACAGCCGGTAGCACACCTAATCAACGAACAGCGACCACCGGTTAAGCTGTTTAGCTAACAGCCCTTTCTATGGATTCCACAGTAGCAGGACCGGGGCGGGCCTTCGGAACAAACAACTGCCTTGAGTACTCGCATTCATCCATTGTAGGGAGGGAAGCGATCAGTCCAAATGATTCAATAACTCGACTGCCAGTTACACTACTCTCCACCCAGGTTGAGAAGAGATGACAAGGATTTGCTTTGATCGGATCTCTGATGGTTCAATACTGCCCTGGCACTGAAACTACTTGAATGACAAGGGGAATGGGTCCGAAGGCGATGTAAATCCTCAGGTCTCGTCTTGCCGGGCCTTCTGGATTAGGAAGACAAAGGGTACGTACAAGCGAATGTTCCCCAGCTAAGGTAGCATGCATGACATATCAACTTCAGATCATTCTTGCTTTTGTAACCCCGGGGTAAGATAAAAGATTGATCAACTCGACCCGCCCCACCCCTTCAGCTCTGTCCCCGCGTACTTCTTTCTTTGGGCTGATCCCGACCCACCCGGGTACTCGACTGGTTGCTCCAAAAGGCTCAAGTCAGTCCCTTCGACTCATTAGAGTAGGAAGAATCAAGGGTTGGGAGCCGCATGGAAGTTCTCGGGGAGAGGGGCGGATACGGATAGATGGGTGACCGATACTAATGAATGAAAGAAGGGGAATGAAGCCTATTGGTCTTTAGCCCCCGGGAGGACAGATGGGATTCATCGGCTCATGAATGGAGGCTTCGATAATAGAATGCCCCCGGCCCTCCGGATTCACTGATTAAAGGCGGGAATAAAGGCATGAAAGAAGAGCAGGGAAATGGAGCCACTACTACTACTTCTAATGGTTGGTAGGGCTACCGCTCTTACTACCATTAGGGAGACCAGACACTATCGGATTGAGGCCAGTGGGGCAAGGAGGCCCTACTCCATTCTGCAACTAATATTCTTCTCTCCCGGGGTTCCCATTGAGCTTGTCATGACGGAAACAAGGGCTTTCTCGGGAGGAGAAGCGGATTCAAGCTACAGATACTTATCATTGGCCGGAAGCTGGAGTCGGGCCTAAATTGCAGGCGGGCGGCGGCCAGGTCGGAACTTATTTGGAATGCACTAATCAATAACAGAAGGGGAGGGACTTCAGCCACTAATCATTGGTCTTGATTTCGGATTCAAGCAGCGGAGGGATGGGAATGGAGCGGAATGAAAGCTGGGACTTCTGGAGGATGGGCATTGGAGCTAACAACGGAGGGAGGTCTCCGGAGGTTTTAAGTCGGAGAAGGAAATGAAGCCACGAGCCGGACTCCGGATGAAGCTAGGAATAACGGGAGGTGAGAAGTCCAGGAGGCAGGACGGAAAGAAGGGCAGGACAGCACACGGTCACTAATCTTCTTGATTCCGGGTTCAGCGAGGCATGGGGCGGGGCCCCCAAACGGGCCCAACCCAACCAAAATGACCGGATATGGAAGGCACCGGTAACCAGGAATGAATGAAGGCTAACCAGGCAGCCATACAGCTATGGAAATGGAGCCGGCAGGG
Source organism: Cryptomeria japonica (assembly GCF_030272615.1). Classification (NCBI taxonomy): domain Eukaryota; kingdom Viridiplantae; phylum Streptophyta; class Pinopsida; order Cupressales; family Cupressaceae; genus Cryptomeria; species Cryptomeria japonica. Next base: position 16,195 of record NW_026730040.1, read on the forward strand.
ACAGATGACCGAGCTTCGGGTACAGATATCAATCATATTTATGGTTGTAGTCGGGGAGTTCTGGATTATTGGTCTTGGTTCCCCGAATGAAAGCTAATGACCGATAAACGGAATTAAGGGGTTCCGGGAAAACAAGAGGAGGTGCGGGTCTTAATACGTCAATAATGAATGAATCCATTTGTTATCTACGTATTAACAACCCACCCACCCCAATCTATCTCCTCCCACCCACCAACTATCGAGTGGAGGGAGGGCCGGAAGTCCCAACATTGCGGGAGGTATATTATTGTGACCCGGGATGGGAGGAGAGAGGGCCCTTCCTTCCTATCCGGTAAGTGGAGTGAATGGGTGGGGATTCGATCCAGCCAACTAAACAGCTAATCTACCGACTACCATAGAATGTCGAGGGGCCCTTCCCCCCCGCTTCCCACCCACCCTGCATTGAGAAGGAACCCACCCACCTACACGATCTATATCCTCCCACCCACCCCAGAATATGCAACATTATCTTTTTTATCTGATAATGTAACCCAACTGCGAAAACTTCTTGGATCAAGAAAGGTAGGTCAAACCATCCAGAAAGCCCTACAGGTAGGCAAACCATCCAGAAAGCCTATCGCCGGAACACCATGGCCATTAATTGTAGGGGTAGGGCCAGATTATATACGTAACATGCCCTTCATGCAGGGAACCCTATGATTCCCTCCCACCCGGCTATAGATTGGGGTGGGAGGAAGGCCCCGCGAGGCGGGGGCATAGTTCTTTGCCGCCTACTTAAACTCAAACACGGCAGAGGGTAGATGAATTTGTGGGAGGCATGTGTAGTATAGAATCTGAACCCCCCTACTATTCTATGGGGCATGTTACGTATATAATCTGGCGTCATGCCCATAGCCCTACTATTCTAAGGGCCCTGGCATTTATAGCGGCGATTGAGTTTTTTCTTCAAACGCGCGCCCCACCACCTCCCTCGACATAGCCAATACATTGATTGGTTATCTACGCTCGCTTAGAATGACTATATCGTTGCCGCTGCAAATGTTAACTATTAGCCCCGTTCCATAAAAGCGGTTTTTCAAAATTGAGAAGGGAGGTGGGGTAGGCGTTCTTCTTTAATCAAGTGGACAAATGAGCTATTCTTCCCGGCCGGGTAGCCCCAATCCGTCGCAGCATCTATCTGTCCCTTAGTCGCACGCAGCATCTATCTGGCTGGGGCAGGTCGTTCTTCTGCATCTCTGCTTTCGGGGGCTTACCCTTGGCTTCTGGTCCCCGAAACCGCAATAGAGAAGGATTTCCCGCTTAGAGGCTTTCAGCAGTTCTTATTGAAAGGAAGGAGAGTCGGAAAGTAAGTGTACTTCTTTCTTCGCTCGCAACCCAGCAGCCTGCGATCGAAGGCTTGTGCCCGAAGCTTTCCTCACTCGGGTCTACCAACACTAGATCAGGTGAACGAGTAGAGTAATTGGTCAACTCGTCAGACCCATGACATGGAGATCAGGGCAGCATATAATAGATCAGCCAAGGAGGGAAGCAAAGCGAAGTACCTACAAGCGATAGCGAACAAAGCCAAGGAGGGAAACAAAGCGAAGTACCTTTCTCGACCTGCCCTTACCTTCCTTCGCTATGCTCTTTGAGGGGAAGAAATGAAAGGACACGCGGGGCGAGTCGTTGGTCTTTCTTAGGCCTTGCGGCATTGGTCAAGTCATCACTTTCCCGGCTCCCAGCCCGCCTCCCCGTGTGAATGCCGAGACTTCCAGACAGCATTTGCGCACTATAGATAGATCGGGTTGGGTTGAGTGCAGAGTCTACCTCCCTCCTCGCGTAGCTTATGGTCGCTTGGACATTAACGTCTCTTTCTATCTATATTGAGTGCGAAGCGCCCCTTTCATCTTGGTTGGCCCGGGAAGGGAAGAAGAATATCTACCTAATCTTCCCGGAGACATGGATGAACTTTACGTGGCCTAGACGGCCCGCTGTTTCCTATAATCAAGCTCAGATCTAAGATTGAGAGATACTGATAGATGGTTAGTTAATAGATCTATATCGGGGCTTGGGCTGCTCACTCATTCCATTTCCCCGATAACAACGAGCAAGAGCAGGTGCTCCAGCTGAGAAGAGTCTAAATCCAAGAACATCACCAGCCACTCAATAGATATTGTATGAGAGAGCGAGCAGAATGAGAAGGAAGATAAGTTCTTCATCTCATTCATTTCCGAGGAGATTAGCAAGATAAGAGGTGCTTCTTTTGCTCCAGCTTTTTGGCTTACTGCTCGCCTTACTGTAACGAATTCACTATCCTTCAATAATAAGGCCAAGGTTCTCTATGGAGTTATGTACAGGCTGGGTTCCTCAGTTCCTGATATAGGGGCATCAGATAAGCGAGCGTCTTTATGCCAGGATAGTCCAAAATATCTCGTATCTCTATCCTGCCTGCCTGACATATATTGAGTATCTCTATCAATTAGATTGACCAAATCGAGAATCCCAGAACAGCACGGCTTTCAAATCTTAGCGCCTTGCCTGGCTAAGTTCGTTTCTCTCACTGACGCAGCTCACTCTCACTGAGGCTAAGGCAGGCAATCTATTCCTTCCAGCATAGTGCAAGGAAGGCCAGCCTCCGCGGGTCGAGATCCTGACGATGGGTAAGCGGGTCGGGCTGGTTCTGGCCGGAAGGGTTTTTCTTTCAGAGCCTTACCTAAGATCAGGACCTTGAGGGAATAAAGAAAGGGCCAGGACCTTACGCGTTACATAAGGCATGGCAAGGCCCCCTTTCACGTTTCTTACACGTTATAGGCGGGCCTGTTTGATATAGGCGGACCTATTTTGGATATAGACGGACCTAACTCAATTATTGAACGTTAGTATGCTCTTGAATTGACCATAGGAATGAAGTCACGTACGTAAATGGGGGGGGATAAGTGCTTTATTTTATTCCATAAAATCCCTATTTTCTCGGCGGCAAGGAAGTGGCCTCCCCAACCCAACCAGGAAATAACTGGGTAGCCCATCGGCCCGAGGGGTCACTCTATGGCAACTAGTTCCTTGTGGGCGGTAGAAGAGTTTTGTAAGTCTCCCCTCCCAGGTTTAAGGCGTAGGTCTCCTCTATTCCCAGGTGTTGGTCATTATATCAATCCGAATAGAAAAATAGGTTATCCCTTTGTTTTCCCTTTTCCCGGTCTGGGCTCACTGCTTTTTAGTCAATATTTCATAGGAGGATAATGACATATCTAAAATATTCCTTATTTAGACGAGCTTTTCCTCGACCATGTAACATGTTTTTAAGGTCTGTTCTGTACGGCGAATAACCATTTCACTACAGAGAGAGGCATTTCGAAATCCTCTAAAAAGAACATATTTCCATCCGGATCACTCAATATCTACGAAAAGAAAAAAGCATATTCAAGTAGATGAAGGAAATGTTATCAACCGATCGAAGCCACCTTTTCCGATCCTGTATCGAAGCTAAAGTGAATGACAGCAACGTAAGTAATAGTGGTGTTCAGAGATTCCCTCCGACATCGAAATCACCCTTCTTCTCTGATCATCTCATATAATAAATCTTATAGAAGGGGAGGGTGCATTCCGCGTAAACGCCCGTCGCGGTAACGACGCTGTTGAGGAAGAGGCGATCGAAACCAGGGAAGCGAATCCTCGTGTTCGCGGTTGGTAAGGTCCACCAATCTCCGTTCTCCTCCCGCCCTCATTCGCCTAACGGGTGAGGATCTCATCGTAGCAAAAGATGGTTAGATAGGCCTTATGCCTCGGTCAATAAAGTGCCTTTGAGGGCTAACACAGTCCGCTGGATATGATTTAGTGGCTGGCAGTTCACATTTGCATTCCTCTGCATGCACGGTGGCGTTGGTTGGCCAGGTTCTCTGCATCAAAACCTCCTGCCGGACCGCCCTCAAATAGATTATTGCACAGGCCCCGTGCCTCCGCATTGACCGGCAACTGATCTTGGTAAGTGAATGGTGCCCCGGTAAATGCTGTGTACGAATCCTCATACATTGAATCATCATCTTGGCTCCCCATCCGCATTTTAGAGTGGAATGTCAGAGGTGCACCTGACATCTTGACGGTTGTGGGCCCTACTAGAATATAATAGGAGGGAGCCCCCTACTATTCGGCTATTTGATCCTAGGAAGAGTGGCTGTTGTGTCCCCTCGGCCGATGTGGGCCCTACTATAATATACATAGGGGAGCCCCCTACTATTCTATGGGCGATTTGATCAGTTGATCTGGTCGAGTCAATGCCATCTGGCTCTGCCTCGTTGGTGGGTAAAAACCAACATCCAAGCTGACGTTCATTCAGAGTGCTTACATTCCCCATGCCATAGAATAGTAGGGGCCGGGGACAATCAATCACGCAGGAAATACGTGGACGATGAACCACCCCTCCTAGATCTGATAGATTGATTCCTGAACGCCCTACGTCTTATATTAACAGGCAGGCCCACCGATAGAGAGATAGTGGATGCCTCTTGGTTGGAATGCTTTTTCTAATTAAGTGAATGGCATGAAACCCGCCAGCCGGCGATCTGTGGTGCGATCTTGTGCTTGTCCCTCCCCATCAAATATTGATTCATGTGTACCGGCTGGACGAATACTGAACTACTAAGATGGATGGATGTGGAGCGAGGGATTTCGATTGGATATGCATCCGACATCTATCTATCTGGCTGGGACTGATCGCTCACTCAATCCCCCGTACTCCGAGAATAGATTACCACCTTTATCTCTGCCCTACGGGCCAGCTGGCTGCTTGGATTGGCGATGACAGACGAAATAAGCACTACGGGACTAACTCATCCTCATCGTGTTGGGTGTAAAACAAACCAACCAAGTGTGTCGGACGTCGAAAGCGGGATGCGGGTCTGGTTTCCGCTCAAATCTGCGTGCCCGGCATCTGGTTTCCATCTGCTCCATCTGCCATAATATAATAGAAGGCCAAGTGCCCATTGAATGAACATCTGAAGCAGTAAACACGACAGGCTTCCAGGAAATATGCAGGCTTCCAGGAAATATGCTGCGGGCTTATTTCAGTATACCGCCGCCCTGACTGAGTAGGTAGTACTTCCAGCAGAACCAGTCTATTGAACTTGATCGGATGCGCCCGCTGATTGAGCTCGATCCGCACGGCTGGCTATTTGAGCTACTTGAGCCATCCTTCCTCTAGCCCAAGGTTGGTTGTTCGTAGCAGCTGCTACTACATATAATAGTAGAGGGAGGCATCAAACCTATTGAATGAATGTATCTGACTACCTATCGAGAATGTCTCTGACTTCCTGAAGGGTGGGTTTTTGATCGGCCGGTTGCCTTTCCCCTACCTAGTACAGCCATTCTCTCTATCGGATTCTTCCATGCATGCTAGCTATTGGATTCCATGCATGCCGGTTGTTCAAGTGTACCCATAGAGAGATAGTTGGTTTTAGTCAATCGTCCCCTCCGACCCAGATAGATAGTTGGGAGCAAAGATTACCACCCTACTACCCGACTTACTTCTCCTCAATGCAGGAAGCGTTAGTGGGCTCGACGTTCCGGGTGGGGGGGGCGGGTGGGAGGGATTATAGCCCCCGCTATCGCCCCCCCACCCTGCAGGGCTATAGCGGTAGGTAGGGAGCCCGAATTCTCGATTCTATACGTAACATGGGTGGGCCCCTACTATTCTATGGCGTAGGGCCATTTTATCGATTCTATACGTAACATGCCAACACGATAGATGGATAGCTAAGTTCGTTCGTTCCTATTGATTCGGCTAAGCTATAAAGTGCTGCTACTTCTTAGTACGGTTCTCTGCTTCTTTGGGGTTGGGAGAAAACGAATAAGCATAGTCAATGAGCCGGGTGGGTGAGTGAACTCAACTCATGTGGTTTTCGCTCGCCCCTACCGAAAAAAAAGTTCTTCGTTCCGTCATTAGTGGACTGGAACCAACCAACCTCCAATCTAAACAGAAAAACCCACTTCCTCTAGTTGCTCTGCGGGTCATTCCGAAGTAAACGTTGTGTAAATTACGAGAACCCCCCTACCATTCTATAGGCTAGCAGGCTAATTAATTTCTAATAGAAGATGAACCAGAGATCGAGTTTGTTCCCCGGGATGGGTGGGAATGAAGGCGTGTGACGCCCCATAGAGTTGTAGGGCACATTTATGCCGGTTGGGGTTGAAATAGATGATTACGGACCGAAACTAAACACACCAAAGATGCGGGAGAAGGAGGATTGCGTAGTTCCCTTTCGCCGAAGCCAATTGATCGGCTCCCCTATGGGCTATGGCAGCTCAAACCCCGTTCTTCTCCAATCCCAACTATGGATTCATCGATCAATCTAGTGTATATTCCTCAACCGATATGTCAAATGGACCAACCGCAGATAGAAGTGGGGGCCCTACGGGGGCGGGGAAGAAAGCATATAGTAGAGAGGCAAAAGCGGAGCTGACTGAAACTTGTATTACGTCTTCTTGGAGGAGGCTTGCTTTTATCCATAACGGTAAGGATTCATGGAGGAAAGAAACCTAACCCGAAGACGAGGAGAAGAGCCCTTCTTTATACATACCGACCCCAAGAGAAAGAGACTGGCTTTCCCCCCCGCCTCAAATTTGTCTTTTTAGCATCCCCTACAATTCTAAGGGATATCTTTTTTGCATCAAACTTGGCATTTGATACTTTTTCCTAGTATTGCTATGAGGGTGAGGCAGTCATTCAGCATTTACCGAGGGATTTGGATGTTGCATATACCGAACCCAGACCTGTTTTTTTGCCGGATAGGCGAAAACACATTATAGAAGCAGGAACACACATTGGTCGGGACTGTAAGACCACACCCGGAGAGCTTCTGACTAGTGTGATTGGGGGAAGTCCGGAACAAGCCCTTTGGTAACCACCCGGTTTAGACGGGAATACACCATGTTTAGAAAACACCGGGGCAAGACCGATGGCCCTCACCCCGACCCCTCCTTACGCTCACTAAAAACATCGAATTCAGACGTGCCGGCCACTATGCGGGGTAGTTTATCACATACCATGTAGGCGAATACACCGAATCCAGACCTTTTGGATAGATCGGCTTCATCTTTCTTTTGTTGGGCAAGTGGGGACCCTACTATTCTTAATTCGTAGGTGCAAGCGAAAGTGCCTCTATCTTGTTATTTCACAAGTAGGGACAAGACCGTAGGCGCAAAAAAAACTATGCTTTCTTTTTTATGTTTCATAGGCGGCAGGTGGGGACCTCATATTCATGCTTTAGCCCCTTTAAGAGAGTATGAGATATGATTTCCTACGGGCTCTTATCTCTTTCTTATTTTTCATATTCATGCCGACACACTCTGATAGTGAGGGAAGAAGCAGATCTATCTTTGACAAGGGAGGAAATAACTTTTAGCACTGAAAGAATATCCAGAAATAACCTAAATAAGAGAGACCGAGTGAATTCCAAGGGTTTCTATTCGGAGAGCCCCCAAAGGGGCGAGCTTCGCAGAACATAGCAAGCCACGTTATCGTGCATGTCGGCTGTCAAATCAATCTATCTAGGCAAGGAAAGGAAGCCATAAAAGTAAGGAAAATAAAATGGTAAGGATAGCCCCGGAGTAAAGAACTCTTACAAGCGAGGAATAAAGCAGATAATATCTGCACATAAGATAAGCCAGCCCCGCAGGGCCGAGAATAGCCCGGCCAGTACACTTTCCCAACTGTAAGTAATGAACCTAACTATTTAGATACCTAACTGTATGGAAATAGCTATAACAGTGAGGAAAGAGACTTCACAAAGAAAGAACAACTGTTGAATCATTAATACAATGCGGTACTTTTGTTACAAAATATACCGCCATTGTTAACCCAAAAGATTTCATAACTTTGACGAGCGAGCAGTTTCTCCTCTGCATGTCGGACGAGCTCTTTTTCCTCGACTTTCCGCTTTTTAGAGCACGACTAAGGAAGGAAGGCCATATAAAGAAGTGGGAAAGAAGTTGGAAAGAAGGAAGCAGGTTGGCAAGAGCCCTCGACCTACAGCCCTCGACCTACAGGTTGGCAAGAGAAAGAATGAAGGCAAGCCATAAAGAAGGCAAGCTATGGGTAAGGAGGGCCTAAATAATTGGTAACCACACTACTAAGGTTTTCAGAGGGCCTAATTTGTGGTAGGTCGATCAGTCAATGATTCCTTCCCCGATCTAGAGTGGCTGAAAGGCAAGTCAGAAGGCCAGCTTACGACCTATGTCGATTAGGCAGAGTTATTCTTGATAGCCCTACAATTCTATGGGCCCCTCAATGCGAAAGGTTATCCCTTTCCCTATTTCGATTAGGCAGAGTTTTTCTTTATAGATTGTACCTTCAATGCTCAATTTTCTGTTTTCCAAAGCGATCGAGGAGAGGGAAGTTCGGCCTAGCTCTCCCACTTCAGGGAAGGTCGGCCTAGCTCATTCTCCCACCCAAGTTATGTCTTAACTTTCCATCAAGAGCTCTTATATCTCGATGAGTTCTTCCCAGAGTTATTCTCGTCGATGGAGTAGGAGTAGGAAAGCTCTTATATGATGAGTTCTTCTCGATCTTTCCTATCGATGGAGTAGGAATGGTACGAATGGGATACGCCTACAATTCTATGGTATTCTCGATCTTTCCTAAACTATTCTCGAGGGGCGATGAATGGTTGTAGGGGCCCCCTTAGAATAGTAGGGGAGGGGAAGAACTGAACTATAGGGGCCGGTCTGATCCAGCACCCTTACCGCGGCTGTTGGATCAACTCGGTCAACAAGCGCTGGATTTGGGTATACCTTCTATGCTTCCACCGGAAGGAAACCGTTCGATCTCAAATTGGGCCAACTCAAATTGCTTCTTACTAAACCTCTGCCCATAGAATAGTAGGGGGCCTTTGCGGATGGTTATGGGTCTGGATCTGGGCGAGATGCTGCTTCCACTCGATCCGTATCTGGTTCTGGTTCACGGGCTACTAAGTCAACTGAATTTGTAACTTGATCTGCTGCTCCTGTTATAGGTGGTGCTAGCTCTATAACTGAGTAAACCGTCCCTGTAACCTCCGCCTATGGCTCTGCTGCCTTCCCCGCTGCTCTCCTCTATCCTGTA
>NW_026730041.1:0-25189 GCF_030272615.1 Cryptomeria japonica
ACCATCAAAATCTTCAATCTAGAACTTGAATAGTTCCTTTTATTCTTGTCCTTGTAATCATCTTTACCAAGCTCCTCGTCCTACAACAAACAAAGCATAGTGGATGATTATGGATGACTTTGAGCTAAATCTGGAGACGATCACTAGCTTCTTTTCTAGGCTTGACACCATAACCTTAAACAATGGGAGTTTGACAATAATAGTATCATACTTAGCACACATGCATGGGAATCACAATCCTAGTAGGTATATCCAGACAGGTCTACCAAGGTTGCCTTGGTTTTTTGAGAGGCATGAGAGTTCTTTGACCAACTACTTATAGTATTTTTTGAGGTTTCCTCATCCTCAATTTCTTTGTAATCCTCTTTCATCTCACACTTCTCCTCATTACCATCAAAATTCACCATCTCCTTATCTTTAGCCATGGGCTGGCCCACAAATGTATTTAATCTCCTATGGTTAGAACCACTAGTGTCCTTTGTTTCTTCATCCTTGTTATCTTAAGCCACTTCTTCCTCAGTATCAATATCCTCAATCCTCAATAGGGTCAAATTTTTCTTCACCTTTTTAGTAGAGAAATAATTTCTAGCTCAATAAGAGACAGAAGATAAGATTTCATTCAAAATAATTGGTTGTCGGAAAAAGAACAAGGGAATTGTACAATCTACCAACAACCACCCAAAATAGACCTTTAAATTTGCCACAACCATAGGACAACCCTTGTAGAGATCCAACCATGTTCAACTGGGGAATAATTTTAGAGGACCTTAGGGGGAAGGGCTATAGATACCCCACCTCATATCAACCAATAGAGGGCATACTTGGACCATTCTTCTTGACACCCAAAGAAGCACCTCCAATGATAAAAACCACCGCAAAACTACCTGCAACCATTAAATCATAAATAAATATTTATTATTTATTTAGTTATGTTACCGTTAATTTTCTCTATTAAATAAAATAAATATATATTTAAAAAAAATAAAATTAATTCATTGGCCTTTTCTTTCTAAAAAAAAAAATAATTTTTTTTTTTCATTTAATTATCCTAACTCCACCTTTTCTCTCTATTAATTAAATAAATAATTTTATTTATTTTAATTAATTCATTATCCTCTTCTTTCTAATCCAACCTTCCAACTTGTTCACATGGATAATAATCTAAATTTGTAGGCATGTGACAAGTGTCTTATTTCTCTTCATTACATTTTATCTCTTCTCTCTTTGTGTGAGAACACACATATCTAATGCTTAACTACCACTCAATCTTAGCCTTTCATTCAAATTAATCTCTTAATCTTATTCAGTCCACTCATTCTTGTCCCTCCATCTCATTTGCACCTATCAATCCTATTGATTCTCTTCTAACTAGTATGAACATGACCTTTCATATTTTAATCTCTTGAGATAAACCCTTGATCCTCTTGTATATTTCTATAAAAGTGGCTTATTCTTCTGATTTTAGATGGATCAATCATTAGCCTAGTTGCATAATTATAAAATCTCCACATCTTGCATCATCATCATCATCTTTATATCTTACATCATCGAGAAACCACATTACATTCCTTTCATGTCATCTTCTACTAGTGCTTACGGTTGAGATCAGTTACACCATTTTCACAAGGTCCCGAAGGATAGGAGATCAAGGGAGTCAATAATTTCATGAATGTGAGTTATAATTGTTCTTTTTTTCTTTTTAACATTTCATGACTTTGTATTCTATTGATGTTGTTGGATGTTAGGGTAGATTCTAGGCTTGTGGTTTTCCTAACAAGGGTTTACTATTAGGTTAAATATTCCACATACACAAAAGACATCTTATATACATATATACAAAATATAAAAGTATTACTTTATCTAGAGAAATTATGCCATAAAACGCATTTGTTAGTTTATGATGAATTATAAAATCATTGCTAGGAATGTAACAATAAAGTATTTGTCTAGGAATTTTGACAGATACACCTGATTGTAGACAATGAAATGACCTCCAAGATTTTAGAAGCCAACTCTTCATTTTTTGAAAGGGGAAGGAAAAGATACACTAAAGGAAATAAAACATGAAACTATAAATCTATCCTAAAGTGACGTGTCAAAAATTTAATGAGGTTTATCTTTAAAATGCATAGCATAGCTTGAGCTATTTAATCATTCACAAATATTTGAAAGACAAAAGGAATGATTCAAAACCTTGAATAATAACCATAGATATAAATACTACAAAAGAAATACTTATAAATAATAAAGAGATAATGATATCATAACATTGAACACAAAAGGTGACAACCCCTTCATTATTAGGGGAGAAAAAATTATGAAGGCTATTCATGCACAATTTAAAATATTCAGTCCTTTGTTAGAAATACTTGATTGGTTGTCATTGATGTCAAACCTAGTGATCCAGATTGGTCCAGCTAATGTATGTAGTGTACAGAGAAGTGGAAGTTAGGTATGTATGTAGCAGATATATTTTTTGGTAGGTTGTTGCTCTGGAAATGTCTATTGGCTCTATGTGGATATGTTTCCCTTGATGTCTAAGTTTTGGTGTTTGGTTTTGTGCTTTGGATGTACATGTTGTAATAATAAGGCAGTCTGGTGTTATTCAGTTGACCAATTCTAGGATTGCAATGCTCTGCATCTTTGTCTCATTGCAAATATGATAGTATAGTTTTGATATGATAGCAGTCATTTCTTAAGATTGTTGCATTCAAGTTTTGATGCTTTGAAACTTGTGCTCCAAAAATATATTCTGTTGTGCAGTGTTTGATAGTTTTGTGAGTTTTGTTCTCTTCCTGTTTTTTTATTTCTAATGATAATATTTTGATGATCTATTGTTCACATCTTTAACTTCTTTATGTTGAGTTGGATTGTGCTATTTATGTTTCAGAATCGTGTTCTTGTGGAAGTTCAAGGATATGTTCAATCCGGGTTAGGTTGCCCGTGAATTTTTTTATTGTTGTTTTGTTGTGGTGCTTGTAGTGTGTGATCTAACCATTGGAGTATCATTTGGGAAAGTGTATTTTAGGTTGAATTGATGTATATTTTTATTGATACACACACACACACACACATATATATATACATATACATGTTTTGTCTTGAGTAGTTGCAAGAAGGTGGTGAGCGATAAAGTGAGAGATGATATTTGTGGGTGAAGAAGAAAAGTAGATCTAGTGCGATATTGATTTTGTGTGATTGGAGGAGGTAGATAGTAGATGAGGTGCAAGGTTTCTTAACCGTATCTACTACAATTAGTTATTGTGATGTCTAGAAGCTTAACATTCATCTAAATTGATCCTATGCATATGTAGATGCAATATTCTCAATTCATACTTATTTTTCTTGGCAGTGAGCCTTCTAGTAGTAAGGTGTTCTAATCCGAGCAATGAGCCCTCTAATCAGTGAGCCTTTGTAATCCCATATAACTTGTTATATTATGTTGAGAGTTAACCCGCTCTATGGTTTTTCCCATTTGGGTTTTAAACATATAAAAATCTAGTGTCTCTCTTATGGTTGTGTATGTCTTGCATTTCATTTCTATTGCATATATCCTTTTATGATAAGGTTAATTGAGATCAAATTAAATTTTAAAATTTCAGATTGTTTACTTTAGGAAATACTGATTCACCCCCCCTCAATATTTTGGTTTGTTCAACAACTGGTATTAGAGCTTGGTCCCTTGTTGCTATCTTAACCGCTTGAAGGGGATCTTGATTATTTGAATAGATGTCTTCTATGGATATGGCATGACAATATTATTTGGATGGAGAATTGAAGACAACCATTGAAGTTCTGGAGACTATGGAATTTGAGAATGAATATTTTAAAGAGAATGTCAAGGTAGAAAATGAATGTGTCAAGAAGTTGAGAGATCAGATCCGAAAGTTCAAAGCAAGGCATTGAGAAGTTAACAACGAGTTAAAACAAACAAATGAGACTATTGCGAGTCTAAAGGTGCAGATTGAAGAAAACAAGAAAGTGGAAGAAAGTCTAAAGGATGTAATTGATCAAAAGGCAAAAGGATGTAATTGATCAAAAGACAAAAGAATGTGGGAAGTTGGAACAAGAGGGTAAGAGTTGAAAGTTGGGTCCCAATCCTGCGGTAGTGCGTGGGTTGGGAAAATTACCCACTAGAAACGGGCGCCTGATTTTTACAAATCGAGTGCTCGTTTTGTTTCGAGGGTCCGAGCCATGAATAAAACATGCGTTCGTTTTGGTTTAGGCCCCTCAAGCAAAACAAGCATGTGATTTTTACAAATTGGGTGCCTGATTTGTAAAAAGAAGGCACTCGCTTTGTAAATGTATGTAATTTTTTTTTAGGCATTTTTTCCTCATTTTCATTGTTCAAAAAATGGGTAAGCGATTTTAGGAAGCACGAGTGCCTGTTTTTTAGCTTGCCAGCCAACCCCCCAGACTATTTTTTCCTCATTCCAGGTACGTACCTTTGTTTTTTTATTTATTTATTTTCATTTTTATTATTATTTTTCTAAAAACATGTTATTTTTTAATTGTATTGAGTAGGTTAAAATTTTAAAGTTTGAAAAATGTTTTTGTTTAATAGTGTAAATTTTTTATTTAATTTTATGTTTAAAATAGTAGTTTTTAGTTTCAAAATATTGTAGAAAACATGAAAAAAAAAAACTTAAAACCTAAAACCCTAGGTAGAAAACAAAAATACTATTACTTCTTTTATATAATCCTTTATATTCTATTTAAACTTGTTATCATTTCAAAAATACCATTTAATAAATAAAGAATATTTATTATGCTACAAATAAATTTTTATCAAGGTTAATGTTATCAAACTAATGATTTCAAATTATTTAAGTTACTTGGTAAGGAAAATTTTGGATTGCTTCAATTCTTTCTATTCTTTCTATTCTAATGGAGAATGTGACCTATTACATTACCCTTAATATCTTCATAAATTCATTTATTAGTATACAATGAGGTTATAGACTCTTTGCACCCTTCCCTTAATATCTACATAAATGCATTTATTAGTATACAATGAGGTTATAGACTCTTTGCACCCTTTGAGAACTTTCACCAAATCAAATAAATACTTAAGTCATGCTTAAAAATAGTGATTCACCTTCATATTAAACCTTTACATAAAATATTCATACCAAAGGGCATCCTTCTCTATGTAAATATATCCCATTTATTAGTGAAGGTGGTCTTTCATTTCCCTTGTTTCTTTAACATCACTTGATTTTAGCCTGAAAATCAATCTAGAACTAACCACATTTATTCTGTATTAAAAATTAATAATACTTCATTAAAAAAAGATAATTTCCCATTTTAGATATTTTTTGAAGGTTTTAAATCCAAACATAATCTGGTTTCTCTATTTTTCTTTTTAAAATTTACAAGATTAGCAATGCTAGCATAGTGCATAACTAGAAAAATAATTCTTGTAAATAATAGCTTTTGTGTCTCTATATAATCAATGGTTCCAAAAGAGAATTAACTAGATTCTATTTCTTCGTAAAAGATTCAAAACCTAGTTTTTGTGGGTTAGTACAGATGATAATTGAAGTGTCATATGTCTTTAGTTCATTGTATCACTATGATATTACCTCCTTTTATTCTTTCCAAAAATGGATTATCCCATAATTCTATTCTTGTGTACACAATATTCATATGAGCACTTTTGTTTTATCATGCCCATCTTCTATGTTATAATGATTATATTTTCTACCCAATGAACCGGACACCAATTTTCTTCTATGCAGTAGCTTCTTCTATATAAAAAATATTTCTCATTTCACTATTTTATTTAAGATAGAATTGGTCATTAGGTTAATAAATCCTTCTAATTATTCCTTTTATGATTTAGTCAAATGTATAATACATTGAACTCCTTAATCAAGTACCAAACTATATGTGAAAGTAGCTAACCCATTATTGTGATCTTGTTGGTAAGTACATTGATATAAAATATATACATCCAATTAAAAAAATATGATAGTAGCTTAATATTTTGAGCTCTCATATTAAATTTATTTTCAAATAATAATAAAATAATAATTTTAACATTAAACTATTACTATTTAATGTTGAATCTATCCTTAATCGAGCACATATCTAGAACTAATCTTATTACACTATTAAAAATGATTGAACAATGCTAGGGTTTGGAAAAAAGAAACATAAAATAAATGAAAAATACCCTATCTAATTTTTACCTTAATTTTGAAAGATATAGTGAAGTCAAGAGTAAAATATCATACAATGTACTCACACTCTCATGAATATTATATGTACAAAATTATAAGCAATTTAAAGTAAATTATAAATCTTGGTTACAAAGTGTGTTAGGTAGGATGGTCTAAGTCTTTTGAGAATGGATTGAACTCCTATCTCTGAAATGTTTCGCACCTTTAATCCAATTAGTGCATTTCAGAATGAAAGACACACACACTCATCCTTGTTCGAATAGGAACTACATTTTTGTCATGCATCATGCATTAGCATAACTCATATCAAAAATCCATTGTCTCCACCGCATTATGCAGCATTATGTTATCATCATAGGTCTGCATACTTGAGGGCATAACTGAAAAAAATCAATCAAAAACATTCACAAAATGTCATGAAAAAAATAAAAAATAAAGACAAGAGGACTATAAATCATCAATCACATCATTTCATTTTTTTTTTCCTGATCTCATCATGTTGATTGTCTCTTCAGATCATTCTCTCATCAAAAATCTTTTCTTGAATCAATCTTTTCAATTCTTTCAATTATTCTTACATGATCTCTCTCATCACTTAATTCCAATATTTTCATCTATGATTCTATCATTTTCTCATATCAACTTTTCTATCTATCAATCAAATATTCTGCACTTTCATCATATTTTGATCTATTATTTGTCTTATACAGGATGTATCCTTCCTGAAACCAAACGTTTTTGATCTATCATTTATCCTATACAAGATGTATCCTTCTTGAAACAAGACATGATCATCTATCCATGTCTTATATAGGATGTATCCTTTCTGAAACCAGATAGATCAGTCTTATACAAGATGTGTCCTTCCTGAAAGCAGATGTTTTGATCATTTTTGTCTTATACAAGATGTGTCCTTCCTGAAACCAGATTTTATCTTTATCTTATCAATTTCATCAATCTTATCATTCAATCAATCTACAAATCACTTCAACCATTTCTTCTCCCCAATCAAACTCATTCTTGTCATCAAGTTAACCATTCTTCCATCTCTCATCTAACATTCTTCTTCTTTCGAGAGATCATCCATGCCTTCAATGCAAAAACAATCTCTTAAGGGGGCATTATACCCTAGTGTCAATGAGACAGACTTGGGCACAATTTTTTCATTTTCTTTGAAACAACATCATTTCGACATTGTCTCAAAGAGGGGCAAATGTAGATACCTAAAAAATGTCTCATTAATTGTACCCTATTTATTCGTCTATTTAATTAAGTAATTCTTTAATTATTTTGATTAAATTAACTACTTCTTCTAAATCATCGCCTTTCAACAGTTCTAATTATTCTATTTCTATTCTCAAATCATTTTAATCAGTTAACCATATCTCAATTATTAATTAAATATCAATTATTTAATTAATTGCGACATTTTCCTTAGTTAAAAAATCTTTATTATTTAATTAATTCTATTTCCTAAGTTTAACTAATTTCAATTATTCCTTGAATTCCTCAAATTATAATTTCAATTAATTCCATCTAATTTCATCTCATTTCTCCCAAATTTGAATTTCATATCATTTCATCTAATTTTATATTTCCAAATTCACATTTTTTCCAAATCTGAATTTTAGGCAATTTCATGTGCATTTTAGCATTCAAATGACCAAATTCAAGTCCAAATTGAAAATGAAAATCAAATTGAATTTGAAATTCCTACAATATAGGATAAAATTGGAACTGATTGATCAAAACAGTTCTCTAATCAGTTAACTCAATTAACTCATCAATGGTCCTTTTTAACTCTCAATCACCTTTTTTAGACTAATCCATCTATTCACTTCACCAATCAATGAACTGAGTTGACTAATCAATCAATCTAGTTCACTCTTCAATCAATCCAGTTCACTACTCAATCAAATGAGTTAACAGAACAATCAATTGAGTTCACTGATCAATCTAAATCAGTTATCTATCAATCAACACTTGAGTTCTATTTCTCACCCCCTTTGTGTTAAAAATCTATAAATTCAACCTCTTTTCATCAATTCAAGCTAGAGTCTTTTTAGAATCACAGTCTTCAAAACATTTGTATGCAGGAAATTGGTGCAATACCTGAGAGCCACCAACCACTCAAATTGAAGAAGAACAATGCAAGCAAAGATGTAGAATGAGGAAGTCTTTTATTTGAATTCATTCCTTATTTCGTATTGATTTTCATTGAGTATGTTTAAAGTTTGTCAATTAGTTAGGAATTGGTGATTCATTCCGATTTGCTAATTATCTTAATACATTCATGACATTCAGGCATAGAAATAGAATGCATTTATAATTTTATTTAGAACTGAGCAAGAATTTATGAAATTCATGGTCACCGAGAAAAGATCTTATCTAACTATATCTCAAAATTCTTAGAGGAAAGAGGGAACCCATCAAAGCTAGCGCCCTTAGAAGTTTGAAATGAGAAAAAAAAAAATTTAAATTCTTCCAAGTAAATACATGTCTTGTCATTAACTTGTTATCTTCATTATTCAAATTTTAGGGTCTAACATGAAGCATCTCACATGTAATCATATAATTATTATCCACATGTTCAACAAGATTAAAAATGAGAAAAAGCATGTACAAATGTTTCCTATTTCTTTGTTACATTCAATCAAAACACCATCTTCATTAACCATACTAGTGATTGAGCTCCTCTTATTGTGTTTGAAAGTGGATTAGTGACATAACCATGTGTTCGTATCTCCTAGGTAAGCCAAATAACCCTATATATATGCTTCTTTAATATTTCTTTTCTAATCATCACCTTCTCCTTCTCTCTTATAGTAGTTTCCTTTCATTGAATATGCTCATCATTATTTTGTTCATCCATTTATTCATATGTTTTTTGTATTTTCTTATTTAAACTATCTTTCTACATGAATAAGTTTCCAAAAGAAGGTTTTTTTCCACTTTTAAATTTTTTCCTTTATTTATTTTTAGTTTTGAAGCCAAGGTAGTGTCCACTTGTAATTAATCCCTTTTAAAAAAATAAATAAATTATAAATTAAGGATGGGAGGATCACATAAATGTGTACCTAAAGGGGTAAAGGTCTTTCCTCAAAGTTTCAACCCAATTTAGAAGTAGTGAGGGGGTCTTCCTTCGAAGTTTCAATCCATTTTAGGAGTGGATTATTATGATTTAACTAGCTCTCACAAGAAAGAGAGGGATACATATTATTTATTATTACAACAAACAATTATATATTGTAATAAGATTTCACATATTAATAATGTAAATGAATAATGCACATCATTTAATGATATGTCGACCCTTAATTGAAATAGCTAATGTAACATTAATGTAGTACGTTGCCGATTTCAACGAAGAAACCGAGAAACCTTGTTGCCGATTTCAACGAAGAAACCGAGAAATCATAATGGGAATCGTCCGAAGAATCAATAAGCCAAGGGCTGCACGGCCACCATGATAAAATATTGGGAATAAACCTTAATGATAACCCTATAAATCATTGGATTCATTCTTCTGAACACAACATCGCGGCCTGCCCTAAGACAACAATCAGTTTCATATTATAGTGGTTGGTTTGAGCATTTATTCATGGCTTCCAAGGTTGTGAGGTGGATTGCTATATGCTTCCTTGTGGCTTCCATACTCTGTGTTAATGGCGAGACATTGACCACGTCCACTCCGTATGATTCTGCTGGTCGTAATTACGACCTTGATGGGCTATTTTGCGCTACAATTGACTCTAATCAGACATTAGAGTTTCGCAGCGAATACCTTTGGACTGCGTATTGTGACCAAGCCGGCCAGCCCATGGAACTTTCCCTCTGCGGCACATGCATCCAAGTAAACTGCATCATATATATTAACAATTTGTTAGCTTATATGTATAATGTTTATAACTGATCATTTGAATTGTTACAGGTGACAAATGATTCGACGGATCAAAATGTAATTGTACGAATTGTGGACGAGTGCCACAATGGAGGACTGGTTTTAGAAACTGATGCTTTTAATGCCATTGATAAGGATGGGAAAGGAAAGCATGATGGCCATATGCTTACTACCTACAAGTTCGTGGGGTGTTAGAACAATCTCACAGCCACAATTAACTTATAAATTGTAAGCATGATTAAGATATTTTTATGTTTCAGTATTTAAGAGGCAAAAATATGTTTAGGTTTATTGGTCAATTTTTTTTTTCCGCAATCATTTATTCTGTGTAGTGTTTGGTCAATAGGATGATAAATAATTATATTCATCAATCATTCAATGAAAATTATAGATATTTTTTTAATAGTAGGTGTACTCAATCTTTCAAAATATCAAGTTAAAATGATTCTTACAAATGATTAACTAAATTGTAAATTTATTTTTTAATTCAATCATTCTCACATAGCATTGATCATAATTTTGTAGAAAATTTATGTCTCAAAATAATATCTTAATGCATGCCATTTTATCTTGATTGTTATTAGAATAGCATTATGTTGCCACTACTTATAAGAGACAATTTGAAGTAGCACCTAGCTACCTAGCTACTATGAATATCATTCATAAGATAAATAAGAGAATTGGTTTCTCCCATATACTTTAGTAATGATCAAATTATATAAAAAATATTTAGACATACATATTCAACCTTCTTTATAATATTTAATATATTGTAAATTATAAATAAAGTTAAGAGAAACATGATAATTAAAAGCATGATAACACTATGATTTTGAGTAGTCTATAGCTTTCAAAATAAACTTATGCCTTGCACAAGAATTAGAGTCAGTCATCTTAATATAATTCAAGTCACATTGGGATACAATATATACATCATAAATAAGCTACAAGGGCATGACAAGATTTCTTTCTCTCCATCTAAAAGTCTAGAAAATAGGAAATTTTTTTACATGTCGATGCGTAAATATTATAATATATGTCAGAAATGATAATATTCTTTTAATATCTAATTAGTTTTAAAATAATCACAGTCATATCGTATTCCAAGCTTGTCATAAAATTTGAAAAGTTCCTAAACAACTTCTTCCTTATTCAATCATCTTAGATATATACCTTAAAATTTCTTTTTATACAAAAAATTAAATTTAATCATATACTTGTTAATTTTAATTTTGAGTGCTCTTGTTTATCTAGCCTTTAATCCATTATGGAATTTATTTTGAGCTAATTAGGGAATTTATTTTGAAGTAAGTAGTAAAGACAATGTTTTTGTATGTATCATCATCTTTATTTGGGTTTATGATATACTATTGCTACAAATTTATCAACACCTCTTTCAAAGTCCTGGAAAGATGCTAACACCTAGAATGTTTCATAGGTAATGTTTTAAAAAACAAAACTCTTGTAGGGTTGTCATCCACTTTCCTCTTTTTTCTCCTAACTCATGTCTTTATCATCATTGAAATGATAAGCACATTAGAAGAAATGAAAAATATATTCTCGTAAATGTAATAAATTGCTTCTTGATATTAGGATTTATCATTTGGGCTTTTTAAAAAAATTTATTAAAGGGATAACTAACTAAATATATGGATCTCTCATAATGTGCGTCTATTTTAAATTTCAAAAAAGTGACATGTGAATGTTCAAAAATAAATTAATAGCTATAAAATATTTTAGTAAATTTATTGGGTTTGAAAAAAAAAAGAGAACTAATAATTATTACTTCTTTTATATAATCCTTTATATTCTATTTAAACTTGTTATCATTTCGAAAATACCATTTAATAAATAAAGAATATTTATTATGCTACAAATAAATTTTTATCAAGATTAATCTTATCAAACTAATGATTTCAAATTATTTAAGTTACTTGGTAAGGAAAATTTTGGATTGCTTCAATTCTTTCTATTCTTTCTATTCTAATGGAGAATGTGACCTATTACATTACCCTTAATATCTTCATAAATTCATTTATTAGTATACAATGAGGTTATAGACTCTTTGCACCCTTCCCTTAATATCTACATAAATGCATTTATTAGTATACAATGAGGTTATAGACTCTTTGCACCCTTTGAGAACTTTCACCAAATCAAATAAATACTTAAGTCATGCTTAAAAATAGTGATTCACCTTCATATTAAACCTTTACATAAAATATTCATACCAAAGGGCATCCTTCTCTATGTAAATATATCCCATTTATTAGTGAAGGTGGTCTTTCATTTCCCTTGTTTCTTTAACATCACTTGATTTTAGCCTGAAAATCAATCTAGAACTAACCACATTTATTCTGTATTAAAAATTAATAATACTTCATTAAAAAAAGATAATTTCCCATTTTAGATATTTTATGAAGGTTTTAAATCCAAACATAATCTGGTTTCTCTATTTTTCTTTTTAAAATTTACAAGATTAGCAACGCTAGCATAGTGCATAACTAGAAAAATAATTCTTGTAAATAATAGCTTTTGTGTCTCTATATAATCAATGGTTCCAAAAGAGAATTAACTAGATTCTATTTCTTCGTAAAAGATTCAAAACCTAGTTTTTGTGGGTTAGTACAGATGAAAATTGAAGTGTCATATGTCTTTAGTTCATTGTATCACTATGATATTACCTCCTTTTATTCTTTCCAAAAATGGATTATCCCATAATTCTACTCTTGTGTACACAATATTCATATGAGCACTTTTGTTTTATCATGCCCATCTTCTATGTTATAATGATTATATTTTCTACCCAATGAACTGGACACCAATTTTCTTCTATACAGTACCTTCTTCTATATAAAAAATATTTCTCATTTCACTATTTTATTTAAGATAGAATTGGTCATTAGGTTAATAAATCCTTCTAATTATTCCTTTTATGATTTAGTCAAATGTATAATACATTGAACTCCTTAATCAAGTACCAAACTATATGTGAAAGTAGCTAACCCATTATTGTGATCTTGTTGGTAAGTACATTGATATAAAATATATACATCCAATTAAAAAAATATGATAGTAGCTTAATATTTGAGCTCTCATATTAAATTTATTTTCAAATAATAATAAAATAATAATTTTAACATTAAACTATTACTATTTAATGTTGAATCTATCCTTAATCGAGCACATATCTAGAACTAATCTTATTACACTATTAAAAATGATTGAACAATGCTAGGGTTTGGAAAAAAGAAACATAAAATAAATGAAAAATACCCTATCTAATTTTTACCTTAATTTTGAAAGATATAGTGAAGTCAAGAGTAAAATATCATACAATGTACTCACACTCTCATGAATATTATATGTACAAAATTATAAGCAATTTAAAGTAAATATATTCAAGTTAATTAAAAATGTTACATACCTAAAAATTAGTAAAGTTTGTTTAACTACTATGACTACATATTTTCGGAATCTAACTCTACATTTCAAAGAGAAAGAAAAAAATAGATATTAAATTTGTCCTTAGGCCCAAAATTTTAAAATTACAATAATTTCAAATTTTGTCTTGAAAATTATATTTATTTTCCTTAGCCCAAAGTAGTGTGATACACACACAAGAATGGTCTATTGTGACATAAATAAATTAAAAAAAAAAAAAAAAAAGTAGTATATCCATTATTATTCTAAAAAACGGGCCTATAAATCATCTAATACCTTAATAACAATATTTAGATAATGTGCAATTTTATACTAGACACCTTCACTCTCTTGTTAAAAAGAGTCCTCTTGATCTAGTTAAAAATATTATTTAGCATTTTAACCATATCTTGGAAGGCACTAAAGTATCATCTTATTCTCATAAAATCATAAATGAGTTCTATTATAGGATTTTACATGCCATTGTCTAGAAAATTCTTGATCACTATCAAAATTAGAACAACCTTGCTTATTTTGTCAAAAAAAGTGTAAGGAATGATCTCAATAAAATTTTCAATCTCATGTATGATTCAATTAGAAACTAACCAACTCATAATGGACATTATTTTTCAAGCCTTTGGTTCTTTTAATCTATATTTAGTGGTATATGGCCACTCCTTTTAAAAAGCTAGGTTTCCACTAGATAGTGTGTCCTTATTTTGTAGCTTATAAAATGGAGGTCTACCTATTTTCTATACTCAGGGAAATTTTTCATCTAGTATAATAATATTATCATGTGATTTCTAAAATTCCTCCATTACACTAGCTTCCTCACTCATTTTGTGGTAGCACTGGAGGGCTTCACAAATAAAACCTATTCCCTTGCCTTTCCAAATAATCCCTACAATAATTGGTAGCACCTACCACACATCTAAATTATTTATTTTAATTTCTTTTATATAGCAATTTCAGGGTGATTGGAGTAGAGGAATTTAAGTTCATAATGCCTTGGAGGAAATTAAAGTATGTAGGACAATATTTTAAACTTAAGACTTGTATCCTCAATCATGTAGTCTAAGGCAAAACAAGATAAATTTAAGAGAGATTATTTCTCTCCCTCTTATGTTTGTTAATCCAAAATATTTATTTTTACCTAATATTCTTGTTATTAATAATAGGAGACAAAAGTTATGTAATCCTACCCCCTTAAGAACCCACACTTATAGTGAACTATGCATTTGGGTTATAATTGTTTTGACCCTTGAACATTGCTAATAGCCTTAAAAAATCATTTGAAATACTTGTATGCACTTTGTATCTTCTTGTGGATATAAGACAAATTGAAAAACGTAAATATCGATCTAATGTCCTATTAGTTTGTCTCTATTTGGAATTATTTATGTGAAAGGAGTTTTCAAAGGGAAAATTGATGATCGGATTGTGAAAGAAATACTTGAGTAAGATCTAGGAGAATTTGGTGGTGAAAAAGTTACAAAATGAGTTAAAAAGTTTCTAGTTGTCTTTACCAAAAGATAGTAAACCATTGTCTACTACATGTTCTTCTAAAGATAATACAAGAACTTGAATTTATTCTTATATTTATTGGTGTTTACTTCTTTCTCTTTAAATTCATGTTTTTAGCTTGTGTATGATGATAAAAGGGTACCCTTTTAGAAGTAGAAGCAGAAGGTGAAGGAAAAGGAAATTGAACTAAAAGAGTAGGTGATACTTGAGTTTCCTCCCTAGATGATTGCTTTGTTGTTGATGTCCTAGTCCCTGATTTTTTTTTATAATATTGTTCATTAACCACTTCCACCTCTTCATCCACAACCTAGACCATAGGAACCTCATACCCCCTATTGTTATTTATGTGTAATGTTGCAATGTAAGAAGTTTTATCTTTTTCCCAAACTATGATATAGGATTTAGTGGGATCTTATTACTAGGGATGTGATCATCTATAGAAAATAGATGCATCAATCACCATATATTTATTTGGAATCACTACTCTTATTCTTTCCTTTATTTAATGTAAAACAATGGGGATTATAAAGTGATTGCAACATTTAACAACAATATAAAAAATCAGCAACCAAAAGAGGTACTAGATTGATGTGGAGAAAATATTTGGAGAAAAAACTCCACCAGAGAAAGAGGACAAGTATATTATTAATCTTCAAAAGAGAGATAACAACAATAATACACTTCACTTCTCTAACCAAATCCATAGCACTTGGATACCTGCATATAATTCATACAAAACTACCATGTCTTGACTCTAACTTATAGAATACTAAGGGATAAAAACCATAGCTTTGACCCAAAACAAGGGACAAAATATTACTCCCAAAAACCCATTCCTAGGAAACGGGACAGCCATGAGACATAATTAAATATCAATTTCTTTTGAATGGCATCCAACATGGTGCCTAACCCATAGCCACTTAAAATTTAGCTTCTTGGATGCTCTATAACCCCCTAATTACTCTTTGAATCATCCAACAGACAACCTTTGACCTTCCACTATTGGGTGTCTAAAGAATCACTCATCATATTGTCATATCCCAATGTGCATGCCTAGGAGAGTGCATTTTATCCATGCTAACTTATTTTATACAATTTTAATCATAAATATTTTGTTTAAATAATTTTTCTTTATAATTTTTTTTAATTAATTAATAATGAAGATAAACTTTATAAATTTTGTTTATTTTTTTTTAACCCAGTGGTATCCCCATGTCCCAGCCCAACGCCCAACAGCCCGTATCTCGGGTACTTGAAGTGAGACTAGTCCACTAGACGTGGCAAAACTACCTGATAGCCCTCTCACCATGCAAATCCGGTAAATATCTTGCAAAGTGAATTAAACTAGCAACAATGAGGGAAGAAAAAAAACCTGCCCAAACCAACCACGCTACCGTTGCTTGACTTACACAAATGATAATTGATTACATTAACAAAAATTGTTTCCAAGACTGAAACAACGTTGAAATAGATATTACCGAACAAACATTTGTTTACAGAGAATATTCAAATCATAATTCTATTTCATTGCCGGTTTCCATGAAGAATACGAGAAATGATCTTAGAAGTCGCTGATGTAAAACAAGGATTCATTTTAAACTTCATCGTCGCTCCGAGTTGGATATATCAAACTTTAAATTAATCCTTGGTCCTATTTGTCTCGCAGCCGGCTCCATAGAAATAAACGAAGAGCTGCACGGCCACCATAATAAAATATTATGGTCATGGCTATAAATGCTAGGAGTCATTCTAAGAACAATATCGCCTACCTTAACACAATAATCAGTTCATATCATAGTCGTTGGTTTGAGCATATAGTCATGGCTTCCAAGGTTGTGATTTGGATTGCTCTATGCTTCTTTCTGGCTTCCATTCTCTTTGTTAATGGTGAGACGTTTACCACGTCCACTCCGTATGATTCTGCTGGTCGTCATTACGACCTTGATGGCCTATTTTGTGCTACATTTGACTCCAATCAGACCCTAGAGTTTCGTAGCAAATACCTTTGGACTGCGTATTGTGACCAAGCCGGTCAGCCCATGGAACCTTCCCTCTGCGGCACCTGCATCCAAGTAAATTGCATCATATATATTAAGGATTTCTTAGCTTATATGTATAATGTTTATACCTAATCATTTCAATTGTTACAGGTGACAAATGATTCGACTGGTCAAAATGTGATTGTACGAATTGTGGACAAGTGCCAAAGTGGAGGACTGGTTTTAGAAACTGATGCTTTTAATGCAATTGATAAGGATGGGAAAGGAAAGCATTACGGCCATATGCTTACCACCTACAAGTTCGTGGGCTGTTAGAACAATCTCACAGCCTCAATTATGTCTGCTTCCTCAATTTGTCAGTTTTGCTTTGAATAAAAATGCTTGTGATTGTCACAAGTCTTTCCTACATCATGGATTTCCATTGTTCGGCTCTTTCATAGATACCATAAATTTTAGTTATGCACAAAAGTACAATTGCTTTTGAGAAATGAAAAGGAATTAGCAGAACAATTGCTTTTGACTATGTTAGACTACTTTTTATATGGGAAATGAATTAGCAAAGCAATTGCTCAGACAAGTATGTTGTTTTATTTAGTCAGTGTAATAAAAAATATATTATATGCTTTATCGTAAATATTAAATATTCACAAATCCTCTTGTAGAATAGTTCAACACCTAAAACTAGAACTGAGACATGCACAAGTATTTAAAGAATTTCCTTTAATTTGTAGCACCTAAAATATCAATGTGAAGAAATGTTGATCATTTTTTGGAAGTCACTTTTGATTGGCAGCCAGACTCTCCCAAAACAACAATCACTAGTCACATCAACTGCAACAATAGGAACCTAAAGAAGAATCAGGATGTGCAGACCTCCAAGGGGCCCTCTACCAAGACTACGAGCAAAAAAAGGAAAGGAGAAGTTTGAGATTTATCATGGATGAACTCAAAGAGATCAACAATAGGACGATCCTGATGAATATGGAGCTCTTGAAAGATATAATTTAGTTGTTTTTGGCTTGTGTTTTTTGCTTGCATTGTGTTTTTTGTTGTTAGTCCCTTTGTGGTGTTTCCCCTATTTCTGTTGTTGTTTAGCGGCTGTTTAGACTCTAGTTTAACTTTGTTTATTTTTTGATGGATTTGGGTTTCGGGTCCCTGTAAAACCCGTTATCTTAATAAAAAATAATTAAAACCTAAAAAAATAATATTGCACCATCCATAGATCAAAAATATTATTTCCAAATTCGTAAGACAAATTTCTCAAATGTAGAAGAATATAGAGCATTCTTCTAGCCAAAATTTAAATACTCTTTCCTACATTCACATCTCCTCATATTGAAACACATCGAGAAACATTATTTACTTGAACAAGAGTGTTAGGACCTAGGAAGGTACATCTTCACCACCAACATCATGTCAAAAATCATCAACATATTGTCATCAACACCTCATATAGAATGTAAACACAAATATTGAGAAGACAGACATCTAAAAACCCAAAGGAATTGCAACCATCAACCATTTTTACTATATGAAATATTCCTCAATCATGACAACACCAGCTTTAGCATCTTAAAATTGCTACCCTTGCAATTTTCAACCACATTTGGGTCTTCACATTGGCGAAATGAATCTCTAAGCCTGACTGGAGACCCAAGACATGCCCACATTGCCTGAAGCCTGCGTTTCCTCACACCTTCCACTCCCCTCTACTGCTTCTTGTCCTGAATTAGGGCAGGACAGGGGCATGGCACCCCTGTCCCCCCTAGGATAGGGGTGTGGTGCCCCTTTCCCTACCCTATTTTTGGCCCCCTCTGCATTTATCCTTCATTGGGCTTTGCATTTGGCAAGAAAGAAAAGTTTCCCTATGCCGGCCTATGATGAAAAATCAGTCAATTAACCTTGATTGACGAGTATATAAGACACATTCTCTCCCATTTGCATAAGAATAACAATAAGTCAAGAAGTTCATATAAGTTCACTAAGTGGAAATTGCGATCCTAAGCGAAACCAAGCATTCAAGCATTCCTTTCAAGCATTGAGCATTCTCAAGTCTCCTTTCAAGGATAGGTGTTGCATTCAAGTCAAGGATTACATATCCTTTCAAACAACTCTATCAACATTTCGATTGCATCCTCTCTTGAGGTGAATTCCATTTCAATTATTTACTTTCATTACTTGCAAGTACTTTTCATCATTTAGTTAGTTCCAAAATCAGGGTTTGACTTGAAGGAAAACCCCCAATACCAAAACCATTTTCTCTATTTTCTGTGTATAGTTTGCAGGTGCGCAATTGTATTTGCAGATTTGGATTTCTTTTTTTGAGGCAAAAATACCCTTTTCGATGTGTCGATTTTTCGGAGGACCATGTGCACTTTCATAAATGGTCCTGACAACTTTGACCCAAATTTGCAGATGAGCTTCATCTCAGCCTTCTATTGCTAATTCCAGGTGCACAACTTTATCCCATATTCCTATCTCAAGTTATAGCACTTAGCCTTAAATCACATAATTCAACCTTTTGCATTCTAAAACAAGGGTTACTTTCACTTTCCAAATTCATTTTCAATTCACTTAGCATTCAATCTCTCTCTATTGAGATTGGATCTAGCGAATTCCCCCCCCACCCTTTTAAATGTAATGGGCATGAGAGGTTGAAGGGAATCTTTTGTGAAACTTTCGCTCCTTTTCTTGAGGAGAGAAAAACCTTCCTCTTGATTTCTCCATCACCCTTTTCACACCAATACATTTTGGTGAATCCGATGTCTTACATGCTTAACATTTCAAATCATTGCATATTTTTTATTTACAAGTTTTATTTTCTTGTAAATTTACAAAACTTAGTGGTAAATTCAATCAAAACCCTAGTTTTCAAAAAATTGAATTGAAGTTGTGTCTTGTAAAAATTTCTATCTATTATTTTAGATTTGAAAATTTCATTACTTGTCAAATTCAATTTCATCATTGTCTTGTTCAAATTGCAAATGAAATTTACAAAATTAAGTGGTTAGTTGTCAAACCCCTAATTTTTAAAAATCAACTTGAACTTGTGTAAAAATTGAATTCACATTTAATTTTCAGATTTAGGAATATTTTCAGATTTTTCTTCTTGCCTAAAATTCAAGTTTTCAATTTCCTTCTCTTTTCCAAAATTCAAAAAATTAAAATTTAGTGGTTTTGTCTTAAAACCCTAATTTTCAAATTTAATTGGATTTTGTGCAAATTTCAATTAATTTCAATCTTTCAGTTTTCTGAAAATTATTTAAGGTGGCCTTATCCATTAGGTTTGATCTTTTACAAATTTGCAATTCAATTTCTTGTCTTTTTCAAAACCTTAATAGAGTCCTATTTTCACATTCAAACCTCAATTTTGCATATCTAAACTTTGTAAATTCAACCAACTTTTTGGGGTTATCTTTAAAATCATTGTAACTTTTATCCCTAAATTTTTTTTGAAATAGTTGGGAGGACTGTGTGCGCTTTCAACATGGTCCTTGGCTTTTTTCCCGAAATTTCTGGAGACTGTTATGACTATATTTAATTGCTTAAATCCAAAAAATTGGCTAATTTTTTCGAATTTTTCTCTCTAAAATAAAAAATACTTCCCAATTTCAATATCACAACTTTCAAGGAAAAATTCAAAATTAAGAAGTTAATTATAATCTTCCCTGATTTTAAAAATTCAAATTTTGACAAATTTAATTTTAAAATTAAGCGATATTCCATTGAACCTAATTTTAAAATATCAATTTCTTAAATTAGTTTGGAAATTGTGTCATTTCTCCTTTCCATAAAGTTCAAATTGTGTAATCATAAATTCCTTGAATTTTGCATTATTCAATTTTGCAAACTTTGATCCTAAAATTCAAGATTCAAAATTTCCCTATAGTGCATGAGTTTTACCACTATTAATACTACCTACACTATCCCCGTTAGACGAAGCATTAAAACTAAGGCTTCCCAAGGTTTAATTACCGAGGAGATGGAGCCTAATTTGGGTGACTTTTTCAATGAGGATTATGCTAATTCTTCTCATTCTAATAACATATCTATTTACCCAATTGATGATTCTACTGATGAAGAAGAAGCTTTGACTAGAGTGTCCATAGATCAACTTTCAACAATGGATGTCCCAAGAATACCCTAATAGTGAAGCTCTTCCATTAATTGAAGGCCTAAAGCGTATGACTCAAAATTATAAGAATGGAATTGAAATATTACATGGCATTGCTCATATTGTTGATTCTAATGCCATGCCTATAAAGAGTTGTTCTGAGAACTTAGGTTACTCACAACCTTCTACATAAATCAATCATTCTATTCCTTTGACCACTTCGATGGCTAGTATTCCTACATTTACTTCAAACATTATTGCTACATCAACTTAAAATGTTATACCTAAAACCATTAGTCATGGGGAAAATACCTCTTCCTCAATCAATCCTTCATCCTTACCCATGCCTTCAATAATTATTCCCCTTGTCTCTCACCCAATCAATGTGACGTAAGGGGGAAATTCATCCAATCATTCTATTCCTCGTTTTAGTGTCCCATTTCCTACTCAATCATCTCCTATGCCTACTTACCATAGTGTTCCTCCATGTTATTCTCAATCAATGCCTTCTTTCAACAACATCACATCACCTTCTCAATCAAACATGTCTAGCATAAATTCTTCAACTGAAGCAACCATTAATAACCTTTCTCAAACTGTGTCATCATTGCAATAATAAATCGCTTCTATGAGTCAATCCAGGTTTAGGGTGCCCACATTTGATGTTGCGAGCCCACTTTCTCTTGATATTGTTAGTGTTGTCCCTCCTAAACATATTTAAGTCCCTCAATTGGAACTCTATAATGGAAAAGGTGATCCTTTAACACATGTCATAACATTCCAAACTTTGTGTACTGACTTTTCTTATGACCAAAGATTGCTTGGTAAATTATTTACTAGAACATTGAGAGATAAGGCTTTACAATGGTATTGCTATTTTCCTTCCTATTCTATTACTTCTTTTCAACAATAAGCAAATACTTTTATTCAAAAATTTCAAAACAACATAGGTCCTAAGATCATTCTGACCGATTTAATGCATTGCAAACAAGGTGTTAAAGAAAAAGTTATTGATTTCATTGGTAGATATAAGAATTTGTGTTCTCAAATTTATTTTCAAGTACCTGTAATGATATTCAAATAATTTTCATTTCTAATTTGCAAAAAGATATTAGAGAAAAACTTCTCCTTTCTGAGTTTACTTCCTTTCCGAAGTTGTGCGCAACACTTCACAATTATCAACTAACTGTGAGTCAACTTGAGAAATCCACTCCTATGGCTCCGAGTGATAAGGGTGACAATGCTCAACAACCATTTGCAAAGTTCAAATCAAGAAAACGATTCATCAAATTCAATGACAACATCAATAACAACAATGTCAATGCTACAACAGGTGTGCCTCCTATTTCCAAATTTTTCAAAAGAGAAAGACAATTTACTCCTTTGAATGAATCTTGACATAGTATTATGTCTCAGTTGTTACAAAGAAACGTTATCAAAATTCCTCCAATAAAATCAGTTGACCCTTCTAAGGAATCCTTGCCTTACTTTGATAATAATTCTTTTTGTCAATTTAATCGTCAACCTGCTCATGACACTGAGAAATTTTTTGCATTAAAAAGTAAGATTCAAGATTTGATTGATAATAATACCATACATGTGGCAGGTGCAAATGATAAGGGAAACAAATTAGTAGCTCCTCCTAATCAAAATCTTAAGATTTTTACTGATCCTTTACCTTCTCATACCTCTAATGTGATTGAGACTGAACATACCTCTTTCTCTCTTTCTGATGTGACCACTACGGTTTAAAATTTGGTGAATATGGTAGAGAAACAAAGAAAACCTAAGGATCTATGTATCACATTTGACCCTAGTGAGACCATTAGAGCACCTAATGGACCTCTATACATAGTTACAAAAATTTAGGAAATACCTTGTTGTGGTGTGCTTATTGATCCCTCTTGCATGGTTAATGTCATCACTGAGGAGTATCTTTATACTTTACATTTACATAAACCAATCTATGATGATACTAATGTGGTTGTTAAGTGATTCAATGGATTTTCTTGTCCTACTATTGGTTCTATCACACTTCCTATTGAGGTTCACACTAAATCCATATATGTCAACTTTTTTATCATTCCTTCTTCCGAGAAATTCTGTGTGAAGTTAGGCTATCCTTGGTTATCTTCCATGAAGGGTATTTCTTCTACAATCCATAAGTGTTTGAAATTTTGCCACAATGGAGAAATCATAACTGTCAATCATAGCTTATTTCGATCAACCGAAAGAAGCCTGGGTGTTCCTATTGATTTCTTTTGGCCTCAACAATTTCAAACTCTTCCACCAAGAAGTGATGCTCTCTTTCAATCATATCAAAAGTGGAAGAAAGATATGATCCTATCCTTGAGCCAACCTATAACTCCACCAATTGTTATTCCCATCCTTCTTGAAGATGAGGTTCTTACCTTGATGGATATAACTAATCTTCCTCCTAAGGAAGATTCCCAGCCTATTGCTATGGATGAAACTATGCCTTCTCCTAAGAAGAATAACAACATTCCTCCTAAGGTTAGAATTGTACCTCCTCCTCATGACGGACCCGGTCTCCTTCCTACACCAAACATTCCTCCTTTATATGGTGTAGTTCAACCTCCTTTCTCTTATAGAGAGAAGAGATTTGCCTCTCCTCTTGTTCAACCTACAAGACGTCAAACTAAACTTCCAATTGCTAGAGATGAGAATATTACTCCTTCAACAAATATTTCTCCCCTTCTCAGTCTTTTGCTAAGACTCGATGAAAGCATAATTCTCAAGGTTGTGAAGTTGTTCCTCAAGACATTCAATCTCTAAAAACTTTAATAGTTGACATGATTCCCTTTTCTCCTAAGCAAGATGTTGAATCTACATCTCCAAATCATAAGTTACAAATAACACGTGATGGTTTTACTCCTATTCGTATTCGTGCTCCTCTTTCTATAAATCTTGATGAAGAAATAGGTAAAAATGTTAGTCATGATGGTAATACAACTCCTAATGCTTTTGATAGTGAATATGAATATGTTGATGTTGACAAACATTTATTTGCATAATTTTCAAAAGCCTTAATCCTAGCTTCTAGAATCGAACAAAGTGACTTAGGACATGAGCATAGTCCTTGGTTGGATCTTGTGATATCTCTATTTGCTATGCTCGATGTTTCTCCTCTGGCGTGTTTCTCGGCTTCCCAAAATAGTGATCAACAACATTGAGAGGTGGATGTCATGCTAGACTAGCTGCATTTATCACCATAGATCCTCTTCCTCTCTCTCTTTTCTTGCTCTTTTGTGACTATTCTTCTATGTGTATCCTTGTTCTTCTATCTTCCCTTGTAATGTCTACTTGAGGACGATGCAAAGAATTGAGCTCTCTTTTGGTGTCTTTAATGTTGATTCAAAAGACACCTTCTATTCCCTTTCTTCCAAGCTAGTTTCCTTCCTTTAGAGAATCATGATTATTATATGCACATATATACATATGATATACATGAGTTATCATACAACATACTGACCCTGAGGAAAGAGAAACTACCTCATGCTTTATGTTTTGTGTTCATTATCCTTGGGTTTTTTCCTTGGTTGTGGGCTAAATCCTTGTGATAACCTGTGTCATGCTCTGTGAATTGTACCTATACCTACAAACACAATGCACTCAATAAATCATTATAAGCATGGTTAGAAGATTTAAATCAAAGACATATAAAACCATAGCTAATCGACTTATTGCCTCCTAGTAAATACAAGTATGAATTTTGCTCTCAGATCTTAGTATGCAAATTCCAGTGACTTGACTACATCTAGATGGAGGATTTGAATGATTAAGATGCATAGCAAGATAGCATGATTAAGCTATATGAATGATTGATTATCCTAGCATGATTAAGCTAAGAGTTAAGCTGAAATGAGCATGATAACATTGCTAAGAATGATAAACTATAAGCTACATGCCTATAGTAACAATGCAAATGAGCTAAAATTGAGCATGAATTAGTAAAGTGGCTGAATTCATGAATTGGCCATTTGTTCTCCAAAATAGGGTCTATTTATAGGATTTTCCAAGG
>NW_026730042.1:0-25160 GCF_030272615.1 Cryptomeria japonica
GAAGGAACCTTGCTAGTTTTCTTTATTGGATTAACTTGTTATTAAGTATATAAATGGAATGGATGTAAAAAGGAAACAAAGTTAAAATTTATGTCACCATTCCTAGATTGAAATCTAAAGGTTGAACATCATATCAACATCTATCCTTTTGCCTTAGTGAATGAAATTCACGCCATGTTAATTTTGCTTCATTGCATTGGATGATTTGTTAAGTTATTTCACTCTTTAATCATAACCATTAACCCTCATCAGATTAATTTGATATTCGTGTGGACTCAATTAGATATCCATATTTTTAATCCCTTATAAAAGGAACCCCCTCATGATTGCTAAAATTAAACTAAAATGGAAAAGTAATTGATTTGTTGTTTAAACATTAAATCCTAGTAAAAGTATCTCTCTCATTTTAAGATCATTTAACAAGAAGAGAACAAAACAAGAGATATGCAAAAAGATAATTGTATTTTAATCCGAATAGAAGAACGTCATTATGATCTAATTACTTCAATCTTGAAATGTTAAATATTATCTTCCTAACTATATCATAAAGTTAAAGGATGAACTCTTGTGGCTCAAATACATTTTTCATGTAATGATTCTAGCCATCTAGTAGTATTATTTTTAAAACATCAAATGTATCCTATGGCTACTCATATTTTACCTTTCATAATAGAACTTCAACCCATTAGTAGGCTACGCATGATAACAAATGAAGAGCCCTCACTCTACTCATGGAAGTTTAATCCGAAAGAAACAAATTTATCTTATTAACCACACTGTTTAATATTTTAAAGGAGGTATCAAATGTGGGTGAATATTTTAAGATCAAATGAAGGAATCCTCGTTATATTGAACGTAGTTTAACCCGAACGAATGAATCTCATTAGGCATATTTTTAAAACATTAAAGGATGAAATCTATTGTGAATGGATACCACAAAACCAAGGAGTGGACTTCATCACATTAAACACATGAACCCTTTTGGGGGCCCTCTTAACGTAATTATGAAATTAAGTGCATTGAGTAAATGACTCCTCAATGGCCTCCTAACCACCAAAGTAAATGTACGCCTCCAAAAATTTTAAGATGTCATATCTATGAACACATATGTAATCTAGATCTATGCATTATCTCGTAAGTAAGATATCCAATTTAATGGATCTAATGACGCAAGTTGAGTTAGGTGTAAGGTTAGGTAATCGCGTTGGGAAACCTCTTAGGATTGTTGAGCCTTCCGCTATGATAGCTAAGTTGACAGATAACTCCAATGTATTTTAATGTCGTGCCTAATAATGAATTGAGTTAACTTCAATTTATCTTAATAATGTAACTTTTCATTAACGCTCTAAATAAATATTATAAAAAAAAATTTACACTCTATTTGAGTGTTTTTAATTTAAACCCTTAGGGGTTTCCTGGCGGGGCATTACACTTGGTATCAGAGCCCATGTTGCAACACTGGGATCTCTGGTTTCGCTTGTGCTCTTAGTTGTTGTGTGTGGGTCTACTTTATGATGTGTGCTTGTCCTCCTTGATGTGAGGGTGTGATTTAACAAACCGTACTTGGGTGTAACGTGTGTGTTCACACCTTGTGTTTCACCTTATTGATGTGGGTGTTTTGGGAGTAATTATGGGTGTTTTGTCTACCTAATGAGGTCTTGGTCTATGATTTCTCTTACCTTGAAAAGGGATTTGTATGTACTTTCATTTTTGATTTATTTTGCTCCTTTGGCTAATCCTTCTGGGTGAGTTGTTGATATCTTAAATCTAAAAGTACGAAACGTGCTTGTTTATGGTTTTGATCTACCCTAATGATTGTCCACTTTAAAAAACTAGTATGGCAAATGTTAATGCTTATTATGTAGTAAATTGAGTGATTATGACTCATCCTCTTTTCTCTCTCTAAGTAAATTAAAAGGGATTGATATGTGTAGTTATCTCTCATTTAAGTTTTCTTATTGCAAGAGAAAGGATGATATATCTTGAGCCCTTGTGTGAGCCTTATAATGTTTTTGTGTTTTAGATTGTGAAAGGGAATGACTTGGGAGTTAATTTTTGGTTAATGATAGAAAATGGTATGTTTGCATTAAGGACTCTCCATGTGCTTGGTAGGAGTAATATAAATAAATTTCATCTTAAGTAAGGTGCTTTAATATGCGTATAGTGATTTTGTGAAAATTTCTTGATGTGAAAAAAGAATACCAAAAGAGGACATATTGTAGTAGCTTCAAGAGTGAATTAATGTGCTCCTCGAAAGATTGTTTTAAGTGTTTAATTAAACTAGTGTGATTTAGAACCTATTGAATGACGCGCCATTTAACTTGCTTTGGATTTAGATAATTGCCTTATCGTGTTTAAGAAGGAGTAAATGAAAGACTTATTGAATTTGTATGCATTAAATGTGTAATATCTAGTAGATAGCTCTTCATTTACCTCCTTGTTATATTATGAGTTTCCAATGTTAGATTTGATGTATTATTGTATTGTATTGTATTACGAATAGCGATTGTTCTCAAGAAGACTTGTATTACAAAAGAAAGTTTGGTTGTCTTGAATTCTTGATCGGAACACTAGAACATTATAGTGCAACAATAATGATTAGAAATGTCATGTTCGGATGCTTCGACACCTTCCTAAAAGATAGCAAAATGAAAACCGTGCAACTCAAATGATAAACTTATATCCGAGTATATGGTGTGATTTTGAAATTCTTGTGTATTCGTAGGAAATAGTTGATTTTCCAACTCTCTTCCTCCTCTTGTCTAAAATACAGGAATTGTTGTCTTTGAAATACTATTTGGAATGCAGTGATTTAAGAAGAAATTTTGTTATAATGCATGTGAAATTTTATGTTGCTTTGGGCTTCTAATTGAAAGGGGAAAGTTTCTCATCTTGAAAAGGGAAAAATTGCATAGTTAATAATGTGAATGAAAATGCTTAGGGAAGATTGAGAAAGATATTAGAATGATGTTATCTCATTGTGTAAATTGAATTGTTGAAAATTTCAGAACGCGGATCTAGAGTAAACCTTGTTGGTGATTCATGTGTAAAGCATAATTAGAAACTTCCCTTAAGTATGTGTTAGCATAATGTAAAAAAAAAAACTCCCCGTAAATGTGACTAAACCAGTAATGGTGCTATTCGGTGTGTGTTGTGAGAGAACCCGTACTTGCTTTGTGTGCCCATGGGATGGTGAAGTAATCAACCATGGGGAATATGTTTGCTTAGGAGTATGGGAAACCATACCTATCTATGTGGTGTTGCTTATTTGTTTCCTTACTGAGTGCCAACCCACGGGTTGTTGATAAGCCAGTATGTGAAGGGGTAGTAGTAGTAGTCACCGTTCCTTGAAATAGTATGAACAACGTACGAGTAATGTCGACGCGAAGCGACTTTAGCTTCCCTATTTCGAGGAAAAACATGGTTTTGTAACGAAACTATAACATAGGTGTACTCAATACTTCCCATTGTGATGAACCGATTTATGAGGTTCATATGTGCCAGCCTATTCCTATCCTTTATCTCGAGCATATTGATGACAGTTTTTGAGCATATTGTTGGATTCCATTGGAGCATTTGTTGCCTTGTCTTCATGAGAGGTGTGGTACTTTCTTACATATTGGAGCATTTGTTGCCTTGCCTTCATGAGAGGTGTGGTACTTTCTTACATGTTGGAGCATTTGTTGCCTTGTCTTCATGAGAGGCGTGTTATTGTTCTACATAAGTTACCAACTGGCTAGTGTTGGTAGACTTATGGGTAGACCTTAGCCATGTATACCTCTGGCTTACGGCGAGTATCCTGAGAGGAACATCGCTATGCGGAGTGTGACCAGCGCGTGCCTTATCCGCGGGGTACACTGCCATGCGGGATACGTCCATTGCGTACTTTGTCCGCTTGGAGTATTGCCATGCCGTGCTGAGACACGATGCGGGATGTAGTAGACATTTCCATGCGGTCTACCGCTATGTATTGGGTAGAGCCATGCCACGTGACGACGTGATGCGGGGTGATGCCGAGGTGCACACTGCCATGCCATGTGGATGTGTGACTTGGCCACACCACATGATGAGCTACTAGGATAGCTAGACGATTGTTCCTTCCTTCCTCGTTGGTGGCTAGCTACTAGTCACATAGTGATGTAATGTGCACTTATGAATTTCTTTTATTTATTTATTTATTGATTATCTTGTGGGCCAGAAATTTATTTTACTTTGACCTTGACAGTTTAGCCACGAACTTGCGATCTTGATTTTACTTGATTTGATGTTGCAAATCCGGAAATTATTTTCTTGTTTTATTGTTGGAATTGACAAATATTACCCTTAATCTTTTGTACTTTGGTGGCTAAACCGGTTAATTCTTGTTGTTTTTGAATGCTGGTCTTGTGTTGTGATGTGAATTCCTCTCCAAGAACGTGGGAGACGGGCTTGGATGAGTGTATACGAGGAAGTAGACGCAAGGAACCTTGAGGATGGAGGTATGTGAGGCTGTGTAAACAGCTAAGATCCACTACCTACCTATGAGTGGTGACTATCTCTTGGAGGCTAAACACCTTACACAACAAGGGATATTCACGAGGGACTTGTATGGAAGGAAGCACCGCTATGGTGTACCCTATCACCATCAAGCCCTCGAGTGAGATGTTGGATATTTGTTGATCATGTATTTATTCTGAGAGCAGGCATTAAGATGTGGATCATATATGTTACCTTTGACCGAGCATTTGACATGCTCACATGTGGCCTATTGTGTTGTGCAAACCAGTCTTGTGGATGGAAATTATGTGTAATCATGGATTAAATGGTATCAACTTGTCACTATGTTATGGGGCATAGTCATTGGAAAAGTTCTTGTATGTCTGAAAAGTGTAAACAATTGAGTTCTTATGTTGTTCTTATATGTTGAAAAGTTAACTTGGTTGTAAAATTGATATGTGAAGCTAGGCCTATGTGATAAAGTTTTGTGAAAGAGATGAATTGGTGAGAGAAATTGAACTTGAGAGCATATTTTCGTGTCTTGTTTGATAAATGAGTATGATAACTGTGCTTATATATTTTAATTGCTTTAAATTTGGTGAAATAAAAAGGGAAAAGTCTCGTATCCTTGCTATGATTGAGTGTAGATTATAGAATGTTTGAAGGTGTGAATGATGTTAGATGCGTTTTTATTGGTGAATAATGTTTTAAATTGTTGACAAAATAGTTGTTTGTGCAAATTGATAATTGTTAATTGAGTCTAAGAACTAATAAGTGTTGCAGGACTTCCGTTTAACTTTGCGACTTCCAGGAGTAAGTCGGAACCTAGGGGGGGAGAATGTAATGCCCATACCCTAGTCGGACTTTTAAAAACCCGTTTAACCTTGATTGACTTCCTATGTGGCATTCTTGAATGGTAGATCAACCAATATGCAATGTGTAGTTTAGATAATATAAATAAACTGTGCATACTTATTATTGTGCTTTTGCATCGATTTTCGTGTAAATGTAATTGTTTCCTAACCCTTGAGATAAATCTTGAGCTAACGTCTCCATTGAATATGTATATGTATATGCATGCTTGTATGAATTCATGGGTGCAGGAGATTGCAGGTACAACACCGCTTAGGGCAAGGTTCACCTCCTTTGGAACTTGCAAGGTTGAGTATGCTCTTTCATCTTTTGAATTCGGAATTAGTGGTCATATAACACTCGTCTTGCCTTAGCCATGGTTAGGTGAGCATCGTGCGTGGATTCGTGGAGCTTGCCTTTCATTGGGATGCGTGTCGAGAGATTTGGAGGACTACCTCGATTTGCGTGCCTTGCACGAGGTAAGTGAGGTTTGTTATCCTAAGTATTAAATTTAAAATTATGGTTAAACATACACATTAGAGATATAGAAAATTTAAATAGGTAGCTTATTTATACGATTAATCAGTAATTAAAGAGATTTGCTTTAAATTATTATTGTAGCAAGTTTAAGGTATTTAACTGAGGTTAGTGTGCTCATTTACGCATTTGTAACTTTTATGCATTTGTAGTCGAGAAATTAGAATAAATTAAACTCTTGCATTAGATTAGTCATTTATTTAAAAATATCGCTTTATTATGTTGTAGCGAGTTAATTTAATAGCTAATTTTAAAATAATGAATTTAATGAGATTATGCGTTTTTGGAAAGGAAAAATTTAAAGACATTTGGGGAGATAGCAATAAATTATGCATTTTCGCATTTGGAGGGAAAAGGGAAAATTATTATTATTTAAAAGAAATTATTTCTTCTTACTTGTATAGTTGATAAAATATAAAAGTTTGATTTTCAGTAAATTAAATTAAAGTTGAATATGAAATAGAAGCTTTTAAATTTTAAAAGAAAAATGAACAAGGAGGGAATGAATGATTCCCATTTGGATTTTCATTTATTGTATTTTAGAAATAAAACCCTAAATTCGAAATTGAAATTAGGGCAAAATTAGGGCTTTTTCTTTTAACCTAGTTTTGGGAGACATTTTGGGGGTTCTTGGTTTTGGGGAGTTTTTTTTGAAGAAAAATGGAAGATTTGGATGGGAGCAGCAGAATGGGAAGCATTTCATCAAGATTCATGCCTGGAAATTGCATTTTGAGGTAGGATTCGAATCCACTACCTCATTTATTTGTTGATTACAAAAAAAAAATTTAGTTTTACCCATGAATGTTTGAAGTTTAGTTTCAGTTTACTTCCAAACTTGGATTGTTCTTGAATAAAACTCTTGTTCTTAATAGATTTGGTGGCTTAAAAACCCGATGTGGAGATGTTTGTTCTATTATGGAGTTTTGGGTGAATCTGGAAATGAAAAGACCTGTAAAATTTTTTTAAAAAAATGAATGGGGCAATAATGGAGGATTTCATTCTGGTTAAGATTTTATGCAAAAAAAAAAGGGTTAATTCGAACTGTGAATTCGAATGAGAAAACACAAAAAAAATTAAACAAAAAAAAAATTAATAACAAAATTTATTTGGGGTTTCGGGGGGGGAGCCGAAGCTCAACCCGCCCCTCCCCGCGCGCCGCTCAATGCCTTTCGGCGCCCACACACAGTGGGGGCTGAGAGGACTGTGTCTCCCATGGAGGCCGCAGTCCCTCCCGGCGCCACTGTGTGGGGAGCCGAAGGGCCTGCGACCCCCACGGAAGGCGCAGAACCCCCGACTCCACTGTAAGTGGAGGCCGAGGGGCCTGCGTCCTCCGTGGAGGCCGCAGCCTCTTCGGCTCGGGCCCGGCCGCCCTAGGGTTTGGCCGCCTAGGGTTTGGCCGCCCATTATTTTATTTTAGTTTTTTTTTTGTTTCAAAAAAAAATGCTTCTTTTTAAATTTAGGTTTATTATTATGGTTTAAACTTGCATTGGGGGGGGGGGGTTTTCATGGTATTATAGAAAAAAAAAAGGAGATGCTTATTAAAATAGATTTAGTTCAAGTATTGTTGTGTTATTTTACACTATCATAAAAAAGGGTTTATTCATATAAATGTATTTTAGGCAATATTTTATATTAAAATTGGTGTTGAGATGAAAATTGTAATAAGTGATAAATGTTCATAATAGATATGTTTAAAATATGTGTTAGTACAGGTAACCATCTAATCTGTATAAATATATATAATGAGATGACCTATATTGATTTGGTCTTGTTGAAATATAATATGGAAATGAGGTTCATTATCTTGGCAATGTTGAAGAGTGCATGTAGGCTTTAATTCTTTTAAGTGGGAAATGTTAGAACTCGCGGTTAGGTGTTAATGAGTAAACCGAAAGGGTGGTGTTAGTCCTTAATTTGTCTTATGTATCCTTGTGCAGTTTAAAGGGGCTAGAGTACCTTTGTAAAACCATCTTATCATTAGTGGGGATCTAGTGTTAACTAATTTGAATAGACGTTTATGTCAATTTGAGAAAATGTTGTATTTACTCGTTAACGTTTGTGCATGATCTATTAATCTGGAAATTTGTTGGGACCCCCGTCATCTGTTTTCCTTGGTCTATCCAACGTCGGTCTAGACCCCATTTAAGGTACCACCTGTTAAGGAATCCTTGCCCTTTTTACTTGATGTACTTAGTAGGATCCGTTACAAAAGGGATCATTATGTAATTAATGTCCGAAGTGTCTGTTGTATATTGATTGTAATCGCCTAAGTGGCAAGATTGTAAAGACATGTAATTATGTAACCTTAACTATATTAAATACCAAAAGGGTCTTGCAGTTGAGCAGACCCGGAGATGTAGCCCATCCGGGGTGAACTCCGAGATCATATTCTGTGTCATGCGATGATTATAGCGTACTTTGTTTATGTTTTAAATTATCTTGATGGTTGTATTCTTGCTTAGTGTAAAGTGTAAATTAAATGAATTCAAATTTAAATGTATAACATTTTTCAGATGGATAAATGTAGTTATTTAAGTTCATAAAACTTGGTGAATCATGGTTATGGCAAGCATTTAAAATATTGAATTTAGAGTTGTGGAAAGGAGTATTTTGATAAGGTTAAATGAACGTAGTAATAATGGAAGGAACCTTGCTAGTTTTCTTTATTGGATTAACTTGTTATTAAGTATATAAATGGAATGGATGTAAAAAGGAAACAAAGTTAAAATTTATGTCACCATTCCTAGATTGAAATCTAAAGGTTGAACATCATATCAACATCTATCCTTTTGCCTTAGTGAATGAAATTCACGCCATGTTAATTTTGCTTCATTGCATTGGATGATTTGTTAAGTTATTTCACTCTTTAATCATAACCATTAACCCTCATCAGATTAATTTGATATTCGTGTGGACTCAATTAGATATCCATATTTTTAATCCCTTATAAAAGGAACCCCCTCATGATTGCTAAAATTAAACTAAAATGGAAAAGTAATTGATTTGTTGTTTAAACATTAAATCCTAGTAAAAGTATCTCTCTCATTTTAAGATCATTTAACAAGAAGAGAACAAAACAAGAGATATGCAAAAAGATAATTGTATTTTAATCCGAATAGAAGAACGTCATTATGATCTAATTACTTCAATCTTGAAATGTTAAATATTATCTTCCTAACTATATCATAAAGTTAAAGGATGAACTCTTGTGGCTCAAATACATTTTTCATGTAATGATTCTAGCCATCTAGTAGTATTATTTTTAAAACATCAAATGTATCCTATGGCTACTCATATTTTACCTTTCATAATAGAACTTCAACCCATTAGTAGGCTACGCATGATAACAAATGAAGAGCCCTCACTCTACTCATGGAAGTTTAATCCGAAAGAAACAAATTTATCTTATTAACCACACTGTTTAATATTTTAAAGGAGGTATCAAATGTGGGTGAATATTTTAAGATCAAATGAAGGAATCCTCGTTATATTGAACGTAGTTTAACCCGAACGAATGAATCTCATTAGGCATATTTTTAAAACATTAAAGGATGAAATCTATTGTGAATGGATACCACAAAACCAAGGAGTGGACTTCATCACATTAAACACATGAACCCTTTTGGGGGCCCTCTTAACGTAATTATGAAATTAAGTGCATTGAGTAAATGACTCCTCAATGGCCTCCTAACCACCAAAGTAAATGTACGCCTCCAAAAATTTTAAGATGTCATATCTATGAACACATATGTAATCTAGATCTATGCATTATCTCGTAAGTAAGATATCCAATTTAATGGATCTAATGACGCAAGTTGAGTTAGGTGTAAGGTTAGGTAATCGCGTTGGGAAACCTCTTAGGATTGTTGAGCCTTCCGCTATGATAGCTAAGTTGACAGATAACTCCAATGTATTTTAATGTCGTGCCTAATAATGAATTGAGTTAACTTCAATTTATCTTAATAATGTAACTTTTCATTAACGCTCTAAATAAATATTATAAAAAAAAATTTACACTCTATTTGAGTGTTTTTAATTTAAACCCTTAGGGGTTTCCTGGCGGGGCATTACACTTGGTATCAGAGCCCATGTTGCAACACTGGGAT
The DNA here is from genome assembly GCF_030272615.1 of Cryptomeria japonica. NCBI lineage: Eukaryota > Viridiplantae > Streptophyta > Pinopsida > Cupressales > Cupressaceae > Cryptomeria > Cryptomeria japonica. The sequence goes on from NW_026730042.1 coordinate 9,972, forward strand.
CTCTGGTTTCGCTTGTGCTCTTAGTTGTTGTGTGTGGGTCTACTTTATGATGTGTGCTTGTCCTCCTTGATGTGAGGGTGTGATTTAACAAACCGTACTTGGGTGTAACGTGTGTGTTCACACCTTGTGTTTCACCTTATTGATGTGGGTGTTTTGGGAGTAATTATGGGTGTTTTGTCTACCTAATGAGGTCTTGGTCTATGATTTCTCTTACCTTGAAAAGGGATTTGTATGTACTTTCATTTTTGATTTATTTTGCTCCTTTGGCTAATCCTTCTGGGTGAGTTGTTGATATCTTAAATCTAAAAGTACGAAACGTGCTTGTTTATGGTTTTGATCTACCCTAATGATTGTCCACTTTAAAAAACTAGTATGGCAAATGTTAATGCTTATTATGTAGTAAATTGAGTGATTATGACTCATCCTCTTTTCTCTCTCTAAGTAAATTAAAAGGGATTGATATGTGTAGTTATCTCTCATTTAAGTTTTCTTATTGCAAGAGAAAGGATGATATATCTTGAGCCCTTGTGTGAGCCTTATAATGTTTTTGTGTTTTAGATTGTGAAAGGGAATGACTTGGGAGTTAATTTTTGGTTAATGATAGAAAATGGTATGTTTGCATTAAGGACTCTCCATGTGCTTGGTAGGAGTAATATAAATAAATTTCATCTTAAGTAAGGTGCTTTAATATGCGTATAGTGATTTTGTGAAAATTTCTTGATGTGAAAAAAGAATACCAAAAGAGGACATATTGTAGTAGCTTCAAGAGTGAATTAATGTGCTCCTCGAAAGATTGTTTTAAGTGTTTAATTAAACTAGTGTGATTTAGAACCTATTGAATGACGCGCCATTTAACTTGCTTTGGATTTAGATAATTGCCTTATCGTGTTTAAGAAGGAGTAAATGAAAGACTTATTGAATTTGTATGCATTAAATGTGTAATATCTAGTAGATAGCTCTTCATTTACCTCCTTGTTATATTATGAGTTTCCAATGTTAGATTTGATGTATTATTGTATTGTATTGTATTACGAATAGCGATTGTTCTCAAGAAGACTTGTATTACAAAAGAAAGTTTGGTTGTCTTGAATTCTTGATCGGAACACTAGAACATTATAGTGCAACAATAATGATTAGAAATGTCATGTTCGGATGCTTCGACACCTTCCTAAAAGATAGCAAAATGAAAACCGTGCAACTCAAATGATAAACTTATATCCGAGTATATGGTGTGATTTTGAAATTCTTGTGTATTCGTAGGAAATAGTTGATTTTCCAACTCTCTTCCTCCTCTTGTCTAAAATACAGGAATTGTTGTCTTTGAAATACTATTTGGAATGCAGTGATTTAAGAAGAAATTTTGTTATAATGCATGTGAAATTTTATGTTGCTTTGGGCTTCTAATTGAAAGGGGAAAGTTTCTCATCTTGAAAAGGGAAAAATTGCATAGTTAATAATGTGAATGAAAATGCTTAGGGAAGATTGAGAAAGATATTAGAATGATGTTATCTCATTGTGTAAATTGAATTGTTGAAAATTTCAGAACGCGGATCTAGAGTAAACCTTGTTGGTGATTCATGTGTAAAGCATAATTAGAAACTTCCCTTAAGTATGTGTTAGCATAATGTAAAAAAAAAAACTCCCCGTAAATGTGACTAAACCAGTAATGGTGCTATTCGGTGTGTGTTGTGAGAGAACCCGTACTTGCTTTGTGTGCCCATGGGATGGTGAAGTAATCAACCATGGGGAATATGTTTGCTTAGGAGTATGGGAAACCATACCTATCTATGTGGTGTTGCTTATTTGTTTCCTTACTGAGTGCCAACCCACGGGTTGTTGATAAGCCAGTATGTGAAGGGGTAGTAGTAGTAGTCACCGTTCCTTGAAATAGTATGAACAACGTACGAGTAATGTCGACGCGAAGCGACTTTAGCTTCCCTATTTCGAGGAAAAACATGGTTTTGTAACGAAACTATAACATAGGTGTACTCAATACTTCCCATTGTGATGAACCGATTTATGAGGTTCATATGTGCCAGCCTATTCCTATCCTTTATCTCGAGCATATTGATGACAGTTTTTGAGCATATTGTTGGATTCCATTGGAGCATTTGTTGCCTTGTCTTCATGAGAGGTGTGGTACTTTCTTACATATTGGAGCATTTGTTGCCTTGCCTTCATGAGAGGTGTGGTACTTTCTTACATGTTGGAGCATTTGTTGCCTTGTCTTCATGAGAGGCGTGTTATTGTTCTACATAAGTTACCAACTGGCTAGTGTTGGTAGACTTATGGGTAGACCTTAGCCATGTATACCTCTGGCTTACGGCGAGTATCCTGAGAGGAACATCGCTATGCGGAGTGTGACCAGCGCGTGCCTTATCCGCGGGGTACACTGCCATGCGGGATACGTCCATTGCGTACTTTGTCCGCTTGGAGTATTGCCATGCCGTGCTGAGACACGATGCGGGATGTAGTAGACATTTCCATGCGGTCTACCGCTATGTATTGGGTAGAGCCATGCCACGTGACGACGTGATGCGGGGTGATGCCGAGGTGCACACTGCCATGCCATGTGGATGTGTGACTTGGCCACACCACATGATGAGCTACTAGGATAGCTAGACGATTGTTCCTTCCTTCCTCGTTGGTGGCTAGCTACTAGTCACATAGTGATGTAATGTGCACTTATGAATTTCTTTTATTTATTTATTTATTGATTATCTTGTGGGCCAGAAATTTATTTTACTTTGACCTTGACAGTTTAGCCACGAACTTGCGATCTTGATTTTACTTGATTTGATGTTGCAAATCCGGAAATTATTTTCTTGTTTTATTGTTGGAATTGACAAATATTACCCTTAATCTTTTGTACTTTGGTGGCTAAACCGGTTAATTCTTGTTGTTTTTGAATGCTGGTCTTGTGTTGTGATGTGAATTCCTCTCCAAGAACGTGGGAGACGGGCTTGGATGAGTGTATACGAGGAAGTAGACGCAAGGAACCTTGAGGATGGAGGTATGTGAGGCTGTGTAAACAGCTAAGATCCACTACCTACCTATGAGTGGTGACTATCTCTTGGAGGCTAAACACCTTACACAACAAGGGATATTCACGAGGGACTTGTATGGAAGGAAGCACCGCTATGGTGTACCCTATCACCATCAAGCCCTCGAGTGAGATGTTGGATATTTGTTGATCATGTATTTATTCTGAGAGCAGGCATTAAGATGTGGATCATATATGTTACCTTTGACCGAGCATTTGACATGCTCACATGTGGCCTATTGTGTTGTGCAAACCAGTCTTGTGGATGGAAATTATGTGTAATCATGGATTAAATGGTATCAACTTGTCACTATGTTATGGGGCATAGTCATTGGAAAAGTTCTTGTATGTCTGAAAAGTGTAAACAATTGAGTTCTTATGTTGTTCTTATATGTTGAAAAGTTAACTTGGTTGTAAAATTGATATGTGAAGCTAGGCCTATGTGATAAAGTTTTGTGAAAGAGATGAATTGGTGAGAGAAATTGAACTTGAGAGCATATTTTCGTGTCTTGTTTGATAAATGAGTATGATAACTGTGCTTATATATTTTAATTGCTTTAAATTTGGTGAAATAAAAAGGGAAAAGTCTCGTATCCTTGCTATGATTGAGTGTAGATTATAGAATGTTTGAAGGTGTGAATGATGTTAGATGCGTTTTTATTGGTGAATAATGTTTTAAATTGTTGACAAAATAGTTGTTTGTGCAAATTGATAATTGTTAATTGAGTCTAAGAACTAATAAGTGTTGCAGGACTTCCGTTTAACTTTGCGACTTCCAGGAGTAAGTCGGAACCTAGGGGGGGAGAATGTAATGCCCATACCCTAGTCGGACTTTTAAAAACCCGTTTAACCTTGATTGACTTCCTATGTGGCATTCTTGAATGGTAGATCAACCAATATGCAATGTGTAGTTTAGATAATATAAATAAACTGTGCATACTTATTATTGTGCTTTTGCATCGATTTTCGTGTAAATGTAATTGTTTCCTAACCCTTGAGATAAATCTTGAGCTAACGTCTCCATTGAATATGTATATGTATATGCATGCTTGTATGAATTCATGGGTGCAGGAGATTGCAGGTACAACACCGCTTAGGGCAAGGTTCACCTCCTTTGGAACTTGCAAGGTTGAGTATGCTCTTTCATCTTTTGAATTCGGAATTAGTGGTCATATAACACTCGTCTTGCCTTAGCCATGGTTAGGTGAGCATCGTGCGTGGATTCGTGGAGCTTGCCTTTCATTGGGATGCGTGTCGAGAGATTTGGAGGACTACCTCGATTTGCGTGCCTTGCACGAGGTAAGTGAGGTTTGTTATCCTAAGTATTAAATTTAAAATTATGGTTAAACATACACATTAGAGATATAGAAAATTTAAATAGGTAGCTTATTTATACGATTAATCAGTAATTAAAGAGATTTGCTTTAAATTATTATTGTAGCAAGTTTAAGGTATTTAACTGAGGTTAGTGTGCTCATTTACGCATTTGTAACTTTTATGCATTTGTAGTCGAGAAATTAGAATAAATTAAACTCTTGCATTAGATTAGTCATTTATTTAAAAATATCGCTTTATTATGTTGTAGCGAGTTAATTTAATAGCTAATTTTAAAATAATGAATTTAATGAGATTATGCGTTTTTGGAAAGGAAAAATTTAAAGACATTTGGGGAGATAGCAATAAATTATGCATTTTCGCATTTGGAGGGAAAAGGGAAAATTATTATTATTTAAAAGAAATTATTTCTTCTTACTTGTATAGTTGATAAAATATAAAAGTTTGATTTTCAGTAAATTAAATTAAAGTTGAATATGAAATAGAAGCTTTTAAATTTTAAAAGAAAAATGAACAAGGAGGGAATGAATGATTCCCATTTGGATTTTCATTTATTGTATTTTAGAAATAAAACCCTAAATTCGAAATTGAAATTAGGGCAAAATTAGGGCTTTTTCTTTTAACCTAGTTTTGGGAGACATTTTGGGGGTTCTTGGTTTTGGGGAGTTTTTTTTGAAGAAAAATGGAAGATTTGGATGGGAGCAGCAGAATGGGAAGCATTTCATCAAGATTCATGCCTGGAAATTGCATTTTGAGGTAGGATTCGAATCCACTACCTCATTTATTTGTTGATTACAAAAAAAAAATTTAGTTTTACCCATGAATGTTTGAAGTTTAGTTTCAGTTTACTTCCAAACTTGGATTGTTCTTGAATAAAACTCTTGTTCTTAATAGATTTGGTGGCTTAAAAACCCGATGTGGAGATGTTTGTTCTATTATGGAGTTTTGGGTGAATCTGGAAATGAAAAGACCTGTAAAATTTTTTTAAAAAAATGAATGGGGCAATAATGGAGGATTTCATTCTGGTTAAGATTTTATGCAAAAAAAAAAGGGTTAATTCGAACTGTGAATTCGAATGAGAAAACACAAAAAAAATTAAACAAAAAAAAAATTAATAACAAAATTTATTTGGGGTTTCGGGGGGGGAGCCGAAGCTCAACCCGCCCCTCCCCGCGCGCCGCTCAATGCCTTTCGGCGCCCACACACAGTGGGGGCTGAGAGGACTGTGTCTCCCATGGAGGCCGCAGTCCCTCCCGGCGCCACTGTGTGGGGAGCCGAAGGGCCTGCGACCCCCACGGAAGGCGCAGAACCCCCGACTCCACTGTAAGTGGAGGCCGAGGGGCCTGCGTCCTCCGTGGAGGCCGCAGCCTCTTCGGCTCGGGCCCGGCCGCCCTAGGGTTTGGCCGCCTAGGGTTTGGCCGCCCATTATTTTATTTTAGTTTTTTTTTTGTTTCAAAAAAAAATGCTTCTTTTTAAATTTAGGTTTATTATTATGGTTTAAACTTGCATTGGGGGGGGGGGGTTTTCATGGTATTATAGAAAAAAAAAAGGAGATGCTTATTAAAATAGATTTAGTTCAAGTATTGTTGTGTTATTTTACACTATCATAAAAAAGGGTTTATTCATATAAATGTATTTTAGGCAATATTTTATATTAAAATTGGTGTTGAGATGAAAATTGTAATAAGTGATAAATGTTCATAATAGATATGTTTAAAATATGTGTTAGTACAGGTAACCATCTAATCTGTATAAATATATATAATGAGATGACCTATATTGATTTGGTCTTGTTGAAATATAATATGGAAATGAGGTTCATTATCTTGGCAATGTTGAAGAGTGCATGTAGGCTTTAATTCTTTTAAGTGGGAAATGTTAGAACTCGCGGTTAGGTGTTAATGAGTAAACCGAAAGGGTGGTGTTAGTCCTTAATTTGTCTTATGTATCCTTGTGCAGTTTAAAGGGGCTAGAGTACCTTTGTAAAACCATCTTATCATTAGTGGGGATCTAGTGTTAACTAATTTGAATAGACGTTTATGTCAATTTGAGAAAATGTTGTATTTACTCGTTAACGTTTGTGCATGATCTATTAATCTGGAAATTTGTTGGGACCCCGTCATCTGTTTTCCTTGGTCTATCCAACGTCGGTCTAGACCCCATTTAAGGTACCACCTGTTAAGGAATCCTTGCCCTTTTTACTTGATGTACTTAGTAGGATCCGTTACAAAAGGGATCATTATGTAATTAATGTCCGAAGTGTCTGTTGTATATTGATTGTAATCGCCTAAGTGGCAAGATTGTAAAGACATGTAATTATGTAACCTTAACTATATTAAATACCAAAAGGGTCTTGCAGTTGAGCAGACCCGGAGATGTAGCCCATCCGGGGTGAACTCCGAGATCATATTCTGTGTCATGCGATGATTATAGCGTACTTTGTTTATGTTTTAAATTATCTTGATGGTTGTATTCTTGCTTAGTGTAAAGTGTAAATTAAATGAATTCAAATTTAAATGTATAACATTTTTCAGATGGATAAATGTAGTTATTTAAGTTCATAAAACTTGGTGAATCATGGTTATGGCAAGCATTTAAAATATTGAATTTAGAGTTGTGGAAAGGAGTATTTTGATAAGGTTAAATGAACGTAGTAATAATGGAAGGAACCTTGCTAGTTTTCTTTATTGGATTAACTTGTTATTAAGTATATAAATGGAATGGATGTAAAAAGGAAACAAAGTTAAAATTTATGTCACCATTCCTAGATTGAAATCTAAAGGTTGAACATCATATCAACATCTATCCTTTTGCCTTAGTGAATGAAATTCACGCCATGTTAATTTTGCTTCATTGCATTGGATGATTTGTTAAGTTATTTCACTCTTTAATCATAACCATTAACCCTCATCAGATTAATTTGATATTCGTGTGGACTCAATTAGATATCCATATTTTTAATCCCTTATAAAAGGAACCCCCTCATGATTGCTAAAATTAAACTAAAATGGAAAAGTAATTGATTTGTTGTTTAAACATTAAATCCTAGTAAAAGTATCTCTCTCATTTTAAGATCATTTAACAAGAAGAGAACAAAACAAGAGATATGCAAAAAGATAATTGTATTTTAATCCGAATAGAAGAACGTCATTATGATCTAATTACTTCAATCTTGAAATGTTAAATATTATCTTCCTAACTATATCATAAAGTTAAAGGATGAACTCTTGTGGCTCAAATACATTTTTCATGTAATGATTCTAGCCATCTAGTAGTATTATTTTTAAAACATCAAATGTATCCTATGGCTACTCATATTTTACCTTTCATAATAGAACTTCAACCCATTAGTAGGCTACGCATGATAACAAATGAAGAGCCCTCACTCTACTCATGGAAGTTTAATCCGAAAGAAACAAATTTATCTTATTAACCACACTGTTTAATATTTTAAAGGAGGTATCAAATGTGGGTGAATATTTTAAGATCAAATGAAGGAATCCTCGTTATATTGAACGTAGTTTAACCCGAACGAATGAATCTCATTAGGCATATTTTTAAAACATTAAAGGATGAAATCTATTGTGAATGGATACCACAAAACCAAGGAGTGGACTTCATCACATTAAACACATGAACCCTTTTGGGGGCCCTCTTAACGTAATTATGAAATTAAGTGCATTGAGTAAATGACTCCTCAATGGCCTCCTAACCACCAAAGTAAATGTACGCCTCCAAAAATTTTAAGATGTCATATCTATGAACACATATGTAATCTAGATCTATGCATTATCTCGTAAGTAAGATATCCAATTTAATGGATCTAATGACGCAAGTTGAGTTAGGTGTAAGGTTAGGTAATCGCGTTGGGAAACCTCTTAGGATTGTTGAGCCTTCCGCTATGATAGCTAAGTTGACAGATAACTCCAATGTATTTTAATGTCGTGCCTAATAATGAATTGAGTTAACTTCAATTTATCTTAATAATGTAACTTTTCATTAACGCTCTAAATAAATATTATAAAAAAAAATTTACACTCTATTTGAGTGTTTTTAATTTAAACCCTTAGGGGTTTCCTGGCGGGGCATTACACTTGGTATCAGAGCCCATGTTGCAACACTGGGATCTCTGGTTTCGCTTGTGCTCTTAGTTGTTGTGTGTGGGTCTACTTTATGATGTGTGCTTGTCCTCCTTGATGTGAGGGTGTGATTTAACAAACCGTACTTGGGTGTAACGTGTGTGTTCACACCTTGTGTTTCACCTTATTGATGTGGGTGTTTTGGGAGTAATTATGGGTGTTTTGTCTACCTAATGAGGTCTTGGTCTATGATTTCTCTTACCTTGAAAAGGGATTTGTATGTACTTTCATTTTTGATTTATTTTGCTCCTTTGGCTAATCCTTCTGGGTGAGTTGTTGATATCTTAAATCTAAAAGTACGAAACGTGCTTGTTTATGGTTTTGATCTACCCTAATGATTGTCCACTTTAAAAAACTAGTATGGCAAATGTTAATGCTTATTATGTAGTAAATTGAGTGATTATGACTCATCCTCTTTTCTCTCTCTAAGTAAATTAAAAGGGATTGATATGTGTAGTTATCTCTCATTTAAGTTTTCTTATTGCAAGAGAAAGGATGATATATCTTGAGCCCTTGTGTGAGCCTTATAATGTTTTTGTGTTTTAGATTGTGAAAGGGAATGACTTGGGAGTTAATTTTTGGTTAATGATAGAAAATGGTATGTTTGCATTAAGGACTCTCCATGTGCTTGGTAGGAGTAATATAAATAAATTTCATCTTAAGTAAGGTGCTTTAATATGCGTATAGTGATTTTGTGAAAATTTCTTGATGTGAAAAAAGAATACCAAAAGAGGACATATTGTAGTAGCTTCAAGAGTGAATTAATGTGCTCCTCGAAAGATTGTTTTAAGTGTTTAATTAAACTAGTGTGATTTAGAACCTATTGAATGACGCGCCATTTAACTTGCTTTGGATTTAGATAATTGCCTTATCGTGTTTAAGAAGGAGTAAATGAAAGACTTATTGAATTTGTATGCATTAAATGTGTAATATCTAGTAGATAGCTCTTCATTTACCTCCTTGTTATATTATGAGTTTCCAATGTTAGATTTGATGTATTATTGTATTGTATTGTATTACGAATAGCGATTGTTCTCAAGAAGACTTGTATTACAAAAGAAAGTTTGGTTGTCTTGAATTCTTGATCGGAACACTAGAACATTATAGTGCAACAATAATGATTAGAAATGTCATGTTCGGATGCTTCGACACCTTCCTAAAAGATAGCAAAATGAAAACCGTGCAACTCAAATGATAAACTTATATCCGAGTATATGGTGTGATTTTGAAATTCTTGTGTATTCGTAGGAAATAGTTGATTTTCCAACTCTCTTCCTCCTCTTGTCTAAAATACAGGAATTGTTGTCTTTGAAATACTATTTGGAATGCAGTGATTTAAGAAGAAATTTTGTTATAATGCATGTGAAATTTTATGTTGCTTTGGGCTTCTAATTGAAAGGGGAAAGTTTCTCATCTTGAAAAGGGAAAAATTGCATAGTTAATAATGTGAATGAAAATGCTTAGGGAAGATTGAGAAAGATATTAGAATGATGTTATCTCATTGTGTAAATTGAATTGTTGAAAATTTCAGAACGCGGATCTAGAGTAAACCTTGTTGGTGATTCATGTGTAAAGCATAATTAGAAACTTCCCTTAAGTATGTGTTAGCATAATGTAAAAAAAAAAACTCCCCGTAAATGTGACTAAACCAGTAATGGTGCTATTCGGTGTGTGTTGTGAGAGAACCCGTACTTGCTTTGTGTGCCCATGGGATGGTGAAGTAATCAACCATGGGGAATATGTTTGCTTAGGAGTATGGGAAACCATACCTATCTATGTGGTGTTGCTTATTTGTTTCCTTACTGAGTGCCAACCCACGGGTTGTTGATAAGCCAGTATGTGAAGGGGTAGTAGTAGTAGTCACCGTTCCTTGAAATAGTATGAACAACGTACGAGTAATGTCGACGCGAAGCGACTTTAGCTTCCCTATTTCGAGGAAAAACATGGTTTTGTAACGAAACTATAACATAGGTGTACTCAATACTTCCCATTGTGATGAACCGATTTATGAGGTTCATATGTGCCAGCCTATTCCTATCCTTTATCTCGAGCATATTGATGACAGTTTTTGAGCATATTGTTGGATTCCATTGGAGCATTTGTTGCCTTGTCTTCATGAGAGGTGTGGTACTTTCTTACATATTGGAGCATTTGTTGCCTTGCCTTCATGAGAGGTGTGGTACTTTCTTACATGTTGGAGCATTTGTTGCCTTGTCTTCATGAGAGGCGTGTTATTGTTCTACATAAGTTACCAACTGGCTAGTGTTGGTAGACTTATGGGTAGACCTTAGCCATGTATACCTCTGGCTTACGGCGAGTATCCTGAGAGGAACATCGCTATGCGGAGTGTGACCAGCGCGTGCCTTATCCGCGGGGTACACTGCCATGCGGGATACGTCCATTGCGTACTTTGTCCGCTTGGAGTATTGCCATGCCGTGCTGAGACACGATGCGGGATGTAGTAGACATTTCCATGCGGTCTACCGCTATGTATTGGGTAGAGCCATGCCACGTGACGACGTGATGCGGGGTGATGCCGAGGTGCACACTGCCATGCCATGTGGATGTGTGACTTGGCCACACCACATGATGAGCTACTAGGATAGCTAGACGATTGTTCCTTCCTTCCTCGTTGGTGGCTAGCTACTAGTCACATAGTGATGTAATGTGCACTTATGAATTTCTTTTATTTATTTATTTATTGATTATCTTGTGGGCCAGAAATTTATTTTACTTTGACCTTGACAGTTTAGCCACGAACTTGCGATCTTGATTTTACTTGATTTGATGTTGCAAATCCGGAAATTATTTTCTTGTTTTATTGTTGGAATTGACAAATATTACCCTTAATCTTTTGTACTTTGGTGGCTAAACCGGTTAATTCTTGTTGTTTTTGAATGCTGGTCTTGTGTTGTGATGTGAATTCCTCTCCAAGAACATGGGAGACAGGCTTGGATGAGTGTATACGAGGAAGTAGACACAAGGAACCTTGAGGATGGAGGTATGTGAGGCTGTGTAAACAGCTAAGATCCACTACCTACCTATGAGTGGTGACTATCTCTTGGAGGCTAAACACCTTACACAACAAGGGATATTCACGAGGGACTTGTATGGAAGGAAGCACCGCTATGGTGTACCCTATCACCATCAAGCCCTCGAGTGAGATGTTGGATATTTGTTGATCATGTATTTATTCTGAGAGCAGGCATTAAGATGTGGATCATATATGTTACCTTTGACCGAGCATTTGACATGCTCACATGTGGCCTATTGTGTTGTGCAAACCAGTCTTGTGGATGGAAATTATGTGTAATCATGGATTAAATGGTATCAACTTGTCACTATGTTATGGGGCATAGTCATTGGAAAAGTTCTTGTATGTCTGAAAAGTGTAAACAATTGAGTTCTTATGTTGTTCTTATATGTTGAAAAGTTAACTTGGTTGTAAAATTGATATGTGAAGCTAGGCCTATGTGATAAAGTTTTGTGAAAGAGATGAATTGGTGAGAGAAATTGATCTTGAGAGCATATTTTCGTGTCTTGTTTGATAAATGAGTATGATAACTGTGCTTATATATTTTAATTGCTTTAAATTTGGTGAAATAAAAAGGGAAAAGTCTCGTATCCTTGCTATGATTGAGTGTAGATTATAGAATGTTTGAAGGTGTGAATGATGTTAGATGCGTTTTTATTGGTGAATAATGTTTTAAATTGTTGACAAAATAGTTGTTTGTGCAAATTGATAATTGTTAATTGAGTCTAAGAACTAATAAGTGTTGCAGGACTTCCATTTAACTTTGCGACTTCCAGGAGTAAGTCGGAACCTAGGGGGGGAGAATGTAATGCCCATACCCTAGTCGGACTTTTAAAAACCCGTTTAACCTTGATTGACTTCCTATGTGGCATTCTTGAATGGTAGATCAACCAATATGCAATGTGTAGTTTAGATAATATAAATAAACTGTGCATACTTATTATTGTGCTTTTGCATCGATTTTCGTGTAAATGTAATTGTTTCCTAACCCTTGAGATAAATCTTGAGCTAACGTCTCCATTGAATATGTATATGTATATGCATGCTTGTATGAATTCATGGGTGCAGGAGATTGCAGGTACAACACCGCTTAGGGCAAGGTTCACCTCCTTTGGAACTTGCAAGGTTGAGTATGCTCTTTCATCTTTTGAATTCGGAATTAGTGGTCATATAACACTCGTCTTGCCTTAGCCATGGTTAGGTGAGCATCGTGCGTGGATTCGTGGAGCTTGCCTTTCATTGGGATGCGTGTCGAGAGATTTGGAGGACTACCTCGATTTGCGTGCCTTGCACGAGGTAAGTGAGGTTTGTTATCCTAAGTATTAAATTTAAAATTATGGTTAAACGTACACATTAGAGATATAGAAAATTTAAATAGGTAGCTTATTTATACGATTAATCAGTAATTAAAGAGATTTGCTTTAAATTATTATTGTAGCAAGTTTAAGGTATTTAACTGAGGTTAGTGTGCTCATTTACGCATTTGTAACTTTTATGCATTTGTAGTCGAGAAATTAGAATAAATTAAACTCTTGCATTAGATTAGTCATTTATTTAAAAATATCGCTTTATTATGTTGTAGCGAGTTAATTTAATAGCTAATTTTAAAATAATGAATTTAATGAGATTATGCGTTTTTGGAAAGGAAAAATTTAAAGACATTTGGGGAGATAGCAATAAATTACGCATTTTCGCATTTGGAGGGAAAAGGGAAAATTATTATTATTTAAAAGAAATTATTTCTTCTTACTTGTATAGTTGATAAAATATAAAAGTTTGATTTTCAGTAAATTAAATTAAAGTTGAATATGAAATAGAAGCTTTTAAATTTTAAAAGAAAAATGAACAAGGAGGGAATGAATGATTCCCATTTGGATTTTCATTTATTGTATTTTAGAAATAAAACCCTAAATTCGAAATTGAAATTAGGGCAAAATTAGGGCTTTTTCTTTTAACCTAGTTTTGGGAGACATTTTGGGGGTTCTTGGTTTTGGGGAGTTTCTTTTGAAGAAAAATGGAAGATTTGGATGGGAGCAGCAGAATGGGAAGCATTTCATCAAGATTCATGCCTGGAAATTGCATTTTGAGGTAGGATTCGAATCCACTACCTCATTTATTTGTTGATTACAAAAAAAAAATTTAGTTTTACCCATGAATGTTTGAAGTTTAGTTTCAGTTTACTTCCAAACTTGGATTGTTCTTGAATAAAACTCTTGTTCTTAATAGATTTGGTGGCTTAAAAACCCGATGTGGAGATGTTTGTTCTATTATGGAGTTTTGGGTGAATCTGGAAATGAAAAGACCTGTAAAATTTTTTAAAAAAAATGAATGGGGCAATAATGGAGGATTTCATTCTGGTTAAGATTTTATGCAAAAAAAAAAGGGTTAATTCGAACTGTGAATTCGAATGAGTAAACACAAAAAAAATTAAACAAAAAAAAAATTAATAACAAAATTTATTTGGGGTTTCGGGGGGGGAGCTGAAGCTCAACCCGCCCCTCCCCGCACGCCGCTCAATGCCTTTCGGTGCCCACACACAGTGGGGGCCGAGAGGACTGTGTCTCCCATGGAGGCCGCAGTCCCTCCCGGCGCCACTGTGTGGGGAGCCGAAGGGCCTGCGACCCCCACGGAAGGCACAGAACCCCCGACTCCACTGTAAGTGGAGGCCGAGGGGCCTGCGTCCTCCGTGGAGGCCGCAGCCTCTTCGGCTCGGGCCCGGCCGCCCTAGGGTTTGGCCGCCTAGGGTTTGGCCGCCCATTATTTTATTTTAGTTTTTTTTTTGTTTCAAAAAAAAATGCTTCTTTTTAAATTTAGGTTTATTATTATGGTTTAAACTTGCATTGGGGGGGGGGTTTTTCATGGTATTATAGAAAAAAAAAAGGAGATGCTTATTAAAATAGATTTAGTTCAAGTATTGTTGTGTAATTTTACACTATCATAAAAAAGGGTTTATTCATATAAATGTATTTTAGGCAATATTTTATATTAAAATTGGTGTTGAGATGAAAATTGTAATAAGTGATAAATGTTCATAATAGATATGTTTAAAATATGTGTTAGTACAGGTAACCATCTAATCTGTATAAATATATATAATGAGATGACCTATATTGATTTGGTCTTGTTGAAATATAATATGGAAATGAGTTTCATTATCTTAGCAATGTTGAAGAGTGCATGTAGGCTTTAATTCTTTTAAGTGGGAAATGTTAGAACTCGCGGTTAGGTGTTAATGAGTAAACCGAAAGGGTGGTGTTAGTCCTTAATTTGTCTTATGTATCCTTGTGCAGTTTAAAGGGGCTAGAGTACCTTTGTAAAACCATCTTATCATTAGTGGGGATCTAGTGTTAACTAATTTGAATAGACGTTTATGTCAATTTGAGAAAATGTTGTATTTACTCGTTAACGTTTGTGCATGATCTATTAATTTGGAAATTTGTTGGGACCCCGTCATCTGTTTTCCTTGGTCTATCCAACGTCGGTCTAGACCCCATTTAAGGTACCACCTGTTAAGGAATCCTTGCCCTTTTTACTTGATGTACTTAGTAGGATCCGTTACAAAAGGGATCATTATGTAATTAATGTCCGAAGTGTCTGTTGTATATTGATTGTAATCGCCTAAGTGGCAAGATTGTAAA